>NC_086164.1:6178818-6478818 GCF_035149785.1 Candoia aspera
TCGCCATGAGATTCGGGGTGGAATGTAAGGGTTAGGAGTGCTTTTGCATGCTGGATTTGGGACGGCACAATTTTTGGCCCAGAAATCCAAAATTCCTGACCCCGGGGTCAGGAAAACCTCACGGGGTGAGCCCGGCGGAGTCAGGCCGAATGCAAAAATGAACACCGCCATGAGATTCGGGGTGGAATGTAAGGGTTAGGAGTGCTTTTGCATGCTGGATTTGGGACGGCACAATTTTTGGCCCAGAAATCCAAAAATTCCTGACCCCGGGGTCAGGAAAACCTCACGGGGCGAGCCCGGCGGAATCAGGCCGAATGCAAAAATGAACACCGCCATGAGATTCGGGGTGGAATGTAAGGGATAGGAGTGCTTTTGCATGCTGGATTTGGGACGGCACAATTTTTGGCCCAGAAATCCAAAAATTCCTGACCCCGTGGTCAGGAAAAGCTCACGGGTTGAGCCCGGCGGAATCAGGCCGAATGCAAAAATGAACACCGCCATGAGATTCGGGGTGGAATGTAAGGGTTAGGAGTGCTTTTGCATGCTGGATTTGGGACGGCACAATTTTTGGCCCAGAAATCCAAAAATTCCTGACCCCGGGGTCAGGAAAACCTCACGGGGTGAGCCCGGCGGAATCAGGCCGAATGCAAAAATGAACACCGCCATGAGATTCGGGGTGGAATGTAAGGGTTAGGAGTGCTTTTGCATGCTGGATTTGGGACGGCACAATTTTTGGCCCAGAAATCCAAAAATTCCTGACCCCGGGGTCAGGAAAACCTCACGGGGTGAGCCCGGCGGAATCAGGCCGAATGCAAAAATGAACACCGCCATGAGATTCGGGGTGGAATGTAAGGGTTAGGAGTGCTTTTGCATGCTGGATTTGGGACGGCACAATTTTTGGCCCAGAAATCCAAAAATTCCTGACCCCGGGGTCAGGAAAATCACACGGGGTGAGCCCGGCAGAATCAGGCCGAATGCAAAAATGAACACCGCCATGAGATTCGGGGTGGAATGTAAGGGTTAGGAGTGCTTTTGCATGCTGGATTTGGGACGGCACAATTTTTGGCCCAGAAATCCAAAAATTCCTGACCCCGGGGTCAGGAAAACCTCACGGGGCGAGCCCGGCGGAATCAGGCCGAATGCAAAAATGAACACCGCCATGAGATTCGGGGTGGAATGTAAGGGTTAGGAGTGCTTTTGCATGCTGGATTTGGGACGGCACAATATTTGGCCCAGAAATCCAAAAATTCCTCACCCCGGGGTCAGGAAAAGCACACGGGGCGAGCCCGGCGGAATCAGGCCGAATGCAAAAGTGAACACCGCCATGAGATTCGGGGTCGAATGTAAGGGTTAAGAGTGCTTTTGCATGCTCGATTTGGGAGGGCACAATTTTTGGCCCAGAAATCCAAAAATTCCTGACCCCGGGGTCAGGAAAACCTCACGGGGTGAGCCCGGCGGAATCAGGCCGAATGCAAAAATGAACACCGCCATGAGATTCGGGGTGGAATGTAAGGGTTAGGAGTGCTTTTGCATGCTGGATTTGGGACGGCACAATTTTTGGCCCAGAAATCCAAAAATTCCTGACCCCGGGGTCAGGAAAACCTCACGGGGTGAGCCCGGCGGAGTCAGGCCGAATGCAAAAATGAACACCGCCATGAGATTCGGGGTGGAATGTAAGGGTTAGGAGTGCTTTTGCATGCTGGATTTGGGACGGCACAATTTTTGGCCCAGAAATCCAAAAATTCCTGACCCCGGGGTCAGGAAAACCTCACGGGGCGAGCCCGGCGGAATCAGGCCGAATGCAAAAATGAACACCGCCATGAGATTCGGGGTGGAATGTAAGGGATAGGAGTGCTTTTGCATGCTGGATTTGGGACGGCACAATTTTTGGCCCAGAAATCCAAAAATTCCTGACCCCGTGGTCAGGAAAAGCTCACGGGTTGAGCCCGGCGGAATCAGGCCGAATGCAAAAATGAACACCGCCATGAGATTCGGGGTGGAATGTAAGGGTTAGGAGTGCTTTTGCATGCTGGATTTGGGACGGCACAATTTTTGGCCCAGAAATCCAAAAATTCCTGACCCCGGGGTCAGGAAAACCTCACGGGGTGAGCCCGGCGGAATCAGGCCGAATGCAAAAATGAACACCGCCATGAGATTCGGGGTGGAATGTAAGGGTTAGGAGTGCTTTTGCATGCTGGATTTGGGACGGCACAATTTTTGGCCCAGAAATCCAAAAATTCCTGACCCCGGGGTCAGGAAAACCTCACGGGGTGAGCCCGGCAGAATCAGGCCGAATGCAAAAATGAACACCGCCATGAGATTCGGGGTGGAATGTAAGGGTTAGGAGTGCTTTTGCATGCTGGATTTGGGACGGCACAATTTTTGGCCCAGAAATCCAAAAATTCCTGACCCCGGGGTCAGGAAAATCACACGGGGTGAGCCCGGCAGAATCAGGCCGAATGCAAAAATGAACACCGCCATGAGATTCGGGGTGTAATGTAAGGGTTAGGAGTGCTTTTGCATGCTGGATTTGGGACGGCACAATTTTTGGCCCAGAAATCCAAAAATTCCTGACCCCGGGGTCAGGAAAACCTCACGGGGCGAGCCCGGCGGAATCAGGCCGAATGCAAAAATGAACACCGCCATGAGATTCGGGGTGGAATGTAAGGGTTAGGAGTGCTTTTGCATGCTGGATTTGGGACGGCACAATTTTTGGCCCAGAAATCCAAAAATTCCTGACCCCGGGGTCAGGAAAACCTCACGGGGCGAGCCCGGCGGAATCAGGCCGAATGCAAAAATGAACACCGCCATGAGATTCGGGGTGGAATGTAAGGGATAGGAGTGCTTTTGCATGCTGGATTTGGGACGGCACAATTTTTGGCCCAGAAATCCAAAAATTCCTGACCCCGGGGTCAGGAAAACCTCAGGGGGCGAGCCCGGCGGAATCAGGCCGAATGCAAAAATGAACACCGCCATGAGATTCGGGGTGGAATGTAAGGGTTAGGAGTGCTTTTGCATGCTGGATTTGGGACGGCACAATATTTGGCCCAGAAATCCAAAAATTCCTCACCCCGGGGTCAGGAAAAGCACACGGGGCGAGCCCGGCGGAATCAGGCCGAATGCAAAAGTGAACACCGCCATGAGATTCGGGGTCGAATGTAAGGGTTAAGAGTGCTTTTGCATGCTCGATTTGGGAGGGCACAATTTTTGGCCCAGAAATCCAAAAATTCCTGACCCCGGGGTCAGGAAAACCTCAAGGGGTGAGCCCGGCGGAATCAGGCCGAATGCAAAAATGAACACCGCCATGAGATTCGGGGTGGAATGTAAGGGTTAGGAGTGCTTTTGCATGCTGGATTTGGGACGGCACAATTTTTGGCCCAGAAATCCAAAAATTCCTGACCCCGGGGTCAGGAAAACCTCACGGGGTGAGCCCGGCGGAGTCAGGCCGAATGCAAAAATGAACACCGCCATGAGATTCGGGGTGGAATGTAAGGGTTAGGAGTGCTTTTGCATGCTGGATTTGGGACGGCACAATTTTTGGCCCAGAAATCCAAAAATTCCTGACCCCGGGGTCAGGAAAACCTCACGGGGCGAGCCCGGCGGAATCAGGCCGAATGCAAAAATGAACACCGCCATGAGATTCGGGGTGGAATGTAAGTGATAGGAGTGCTTTTGCATGCTGGATTTGGGACGGCACAATTTTTGGCCCAGAAATCCAAAAATTCCTGACCCCGTGGTCAGGAAAAGCTCACGGGTTGAGCCCGGCGGAATCAGGCCGAATGCAAAAATGAACACCGCCATGAGATTCGGGGTGGAATGTAAGGGTTAGGAGTGCTTTTGCATGCTGGATTTGGGACGGCACAATTTTTGGCCCAGAAATCCAAAAATTCCTGACCCCGGGGTCAGGAAAACCTCACGGGGTGAGCCCGGCGGAATCAGGCCGAATGCAAAAATGAACACCGCCATGAGATTCGGGGTGGAATGTAAGGGTTAGGAGTGCTTTTGCATGCTGGATTTGGGACGGCACAATATTTGGCCCAGAAATCAAAAAATTCCTGACCCCGGAGTCAGGAAAACCTCACGGGGCGAGCCCGGCGGAATCAGGCCGAATGCAAAAATGAACACCGCCATGAGATTCGGGGTGGAATGTAAGGGTTAGGAGTGCTTTTGCATGCTGGATTTGGGAGGGCACAATTTTTGGCCCAGAAATCCAAAAATTCCTGACCCCGGGGTCAGGAAAACCTCACGGGGCGAGCCCGGCGGAATCAGGCCGAATGCAAAAATGAACACCGCCATGAGATTCGGGGTGGAATGTAAGGGTTAGGAGTGCTTTTGCATGCTGGATTTGGGACGGCACAATTTTTGGCCCAGAAATCCAAAATTCCTGACCCCGGGGTCAGGAAAACCTCACGGGGCGAGCCCGGCGGAATCAGGCCGAATGCAAAAATGAACACCGCCATGAGATTCGGGGTGGAATGTAAGGGTTAGGAGTGCTTTTGCATGCTGGATTTGGGACGGCACAATTTTTGGCCCAGAAATCCAAAAATTCCTGACCCCGGGGTCAGGAAAACCTCACGGGGGCGAGCCCGGCGGAATCAGGCCGAATGCAAAAATGAAAACCGCCATGAGATTCGGGGTGGAATGTAAGGGTTAGGAGTGCTTTTGCATGCTGGATTTGGGACGGCACAATTTTTGGCCCAGAAATCCAAAAATTCCTGACCCCGGGGTCAGGAAAACCTCACGGGGCGAGCCCGGCGGAATCAGGCCGAATGCAAAAATGAACACCGCCATGAGATTCGGGGTGGAATATAAGGGTTCGGAGTGCTTTTGCATGCTGGATTTGGGACGGCACAATTTTTGGCCCAGAAATCGAAAAATTCCTGACCCTGGGGTCAGGAAAACCTCACGGGGTGAGCCCGGCGGAATCAGGCCGAATGCAAAAATGAACACCGCCATGAGATTCAGGGTGGAATGTAAGGGTTAGGAGTGCTTTTGCATGCTGGATTTGGGACGGCACAATTTTTGGCCCAGAAATCCAAAAATTCCTGACCCCGGGGTCAGGAAAAGCTCACGGGGCGAGCCCGGCGGAATCAGGCCGAATGCAAAAATGAACACCGCCATGAGATTCGGGGTGGAATGTAAGGGTTAGGAGTGCTTTTGCATGCTGGATTTGGGACGGCACAATTTTTGGCCCAGAAATCCAAAAATTCCTGACCCCGGGGTCAGGAAAAGCTCACGGGGCGAGCCCGGCGGAATCAGGCCGAATGCAAAAATGAACACCGCCATGAGATTCGGGGTGGAATGTAAGGGATAGGAGTGCTTTTGCATGCTGGATTTGGGACGGCACAATTTTTGGCCCAGAAATCCAAAAATTCCTGACCCCGGGGTCAGGAAAACCTCAGGGGGCGAGCCCGGCGGAATCAGGCCGAATGCAAAAATGAACACCGCCATGAGATTCGGGGTGGAATGTAAGGGTTAGGAGTGCTTTTGCATGCTGGATTTGGGACGGCACAATATTTGGCCCAGAAATCCAAAAATTCCTCGCCCCGGGGTCAGGAAAAGCACACGGGGCGAGCCCGGCGGAATCAGGCCGAATGCAAAAATGAACACCGCCATGAGATTCGGGGTGGAATGTAAGGGTTAGGAGTGCTTTTGCATGCTGGATTTGGGACGGCACAATTTTTGGCCCAGAAATCCAAAAATTCCTGACCCCGGGGTCAGGAAAACCTCACGGGGCGAGCCCGGCGGAATCAGGCCGAATGCAAAAATGAACACCGCCATGAGATTCGGGGTGGAATGTAAGGGATAGGAGTGCTTTTGCATGCTGGATTTGGGACGGCACAATTTTTGGCCAAGAAATCCAAAAATCCCTGACCCCGGGGTCAGGAAAACCTCAGGGGGCGAGCCCGGCGGAATCAGGCCGAATGCAAAAATGAACACCGCCATGAGATTCGGGGTGGAATGTAAGGGTTAGGAGTGCTTTTGCATGCTGGATTTGGGACGGCACAATATTTGGCCCAGAAATCCAAAAATTCCTCACCCCGGGGTCAGGAAAAGCACACGGGGCGAGCCCGGCGGAATCAGGCCGAATGCAAAAGTGAACACCGCCATGAGATTCGGGGTCGAATGTAAGGGTTAAGAGTGCTTTTGCATGCTCGATTTGGGAGGGCACAATTTTTGGCCCAGAAATCCAAAAATTCCTGACCCCGGGGTCAGGAAAACCTCAAGGGGTGAGCCCGGCGGAATCAGGCCGAATGCAAAAATGAACACCGCCATGAGATTCGGGGTGGAATGTAAGGGTTAGGAGTGCTTTTGCATGCTGGATTTGGGACGGCACAATTTTTGGCCCAGAAATCCAAAAATTCCTGACCCCGGGGTCAGGAAAACCTCACGGGGTGAGCCCGGCGGAGTCAGGCCGAATGCAAAAATGAACACCGCCATGAGATTCGGGGTGGAATGTAAGGGTTAGGAGTGCTTTTGCATGCTGGATTTGGGACGGCACAATTTTTGGCCCAGAAATCCAAAAATTCCTGACCCCGGGGTCAGGAAAACCTCACGGGGCGAGCCCGGCGGAATCAGGCCGAATGCAAAATGAACACCGCCATGAGATTCGGGGTGGAATGTAAGGGATAGGAGTGCTTTTGCATGCTGGATTTGGGACGGCACAATTTTTGGCCCAGAAATCCAAAAATTCCTGACCCCGTGGTCAGGAAAAGCTCACGGGTTGAGCCCGGCGGAATCAGGCCGAATGCAAAAATGAACACCGCCATGAGATTCGGGGTGGAATGTAAGGGTTAGGAGTGCTTTTGCATGCTGGATTTGGGACGGCACAATTTTTGGCCCAGAAATCCAAAAATTCCTGACCCCGGGGTCAGGAAAACCTCACGGGGTGAGCCCGGCGGAATCAGGCCGAATGCAAAAATGAACACCGCCATGAGATTCGGGGTGGAATGTAAGGGTTAGGAGTGCTTTTGCATGCTGGATTTGGGACGGCACAATTTTTGGCCCAGAAATCCAAAAATTCCTGACCCCGGGGTCAGGAAAACCTCACGGGGTGAGCCCGGCGGAATCAGGCCGAATGCAAAAATGAACACCGCCATGAGATTCGGGGTGGAATGTAAGGGTTAGGAGTGCTTTTGCATGCTGGATTTGGGACGGCACAATTTTTGGCCCAGAAATCCAAAAATTCCTGACCCCGGGGTCAGGAAAATCACACGGGGTGAGCCCGGCAGAATCAGGCCGAATGCAAAAATGAACACCGCCATGAGATTCGGGGTGGAATGTAAGGGTTAGGAGTGCTTTTGCATGCTGGATTTGGGACGGCACAATTTTTGGCCCAGAAATCCAAAAATTCCTGACCCCGGGGTCAGGAAAACCTCACGGGGCGAGCCCGGCGGAATCAGGCCGAATGCAAAAATGAACACCGCCATGAGATTCGGGGTGGAATGTAAGGGTTAGGAGTGCTTTTGCATGCTGGATTTGGGACGGCACAATATTTGGCCCAGAAATCCAAAAATTCCTCACCCCGGGGTCAGGAAAAGCACACGGGGCGAGCCCGGCGGAATCAGGCCGAATGCAAAAGTGAACACCGCCATGAGATTCGGGGTCGAATGTAAGGGTTAAGAGTGCTTTTGCATGCTCGATTTGGGAGGGCACAATTTTTGGCCCAGAAATCCAAAAATTCCTGACCCCGGGGTCAGGAAAACCTCACGGGGTGAGCCCGGCGGAATCAGGCCGAATGCAAAAATGAACACCGCCATGAGATTCGGGGTGGAATGTAAGGGTTAGGAGTGCTTTTGCATGCTGGATTTGGGACGGCACAATTTTTGGCCCAGAAATCCAAAAATTCCTGACCCCGGGGTCAGGAAAACCTCACGGGGTGAGCCCGGCGGAGTCAGGCCGAATGCAAAAATGAACACCGCCATGAGATTCGGGGTGGAATGTAAGGGTTAGGAGTGCTTTTGCATGCTGGATTTGGGACGGCACAATTTTTGGCCCAGAAATCCAAAAATTCCTGACCCCGGGGTCAGGAAAACCTCACGGGGCGAGCCCGGCGGAATCAGGCCGAATGCAAAAATGAACACCGCCATGAGATTCGGGGTGGAATGTAAGGGATAGGAGTGCTTTTGCATGCTGGATTTGGGACGGCACAATTTTTGGCCCAGAAATCCAAAAATTCCTGACCCCGTGGTCAGGAAAAGCTCACGGGTTGAGCCCGGCGGAATCAGGCCGAATGCAAAAATGAACACCGCCATGAGATTCGGGGTGGAATGTAAGGGTTAGGAGTGCTTTTGCATGCTGGATTTGGGACGGCACAATTTTTGGCCCAGAAATCCAAAAATTCCTGACCCCGGGGTCAGGAAAACCTCACGGGGTGAGCCCGGCGGAATCAGGCCGAATGCAAAAATGAACACCGCCATGAGATTCGGGGTGGAATGTAAGGGTTAGGAGTGCTTTTGCATGCTGGATTTGGGACGGCACAATTTTTGGCCCAGAAATCCAAAAATTCCTGACCCCGGGGTCAGGAAAACCTCACGGGGTGAGCCCGGCAGAATCAGGCCGAATGCAAAAATGAACACCGCCATGAGATTCGGGGTGGAATGTAAGGGTTAGGAGTGCTTTTGCATGCTGGATTTGGGACGGCACAATTTTTGGCCCAGAAATCCAAAAATTCCTGACCCCGGGGTCAGGAAAATCACACGGGGTGAGCCCGGCAGAATCAGGCCGAATGCAAAAATGAACACCGCCATGAGATTCGGGGTGTAATGTAAGGGTTAGGAGTGCTTTTGCATGCTGGATTTGGGACGGCACAATTTTTGGCCCAGAAATCCAAAAATTCCTGACCCCGGGGTCAGGAAAACCTCACGGGGCGAGCCCGGCGGAATCAGGCCGAATGCAAAAATGAACACCGCCATGAGATTCGGGGTGGAATGTAAGGGTTAGGAGTGCTTTTGCATGCTGGATTTGGGACGGCACAATTTTTGGCCCAGAAATCCAAAAATTCCTGACCCCGGGGTCAGGAAAACCTCACGGGGCGAGCCCGGCGGAATCAGGCCGAATGCAAAAATGAACACCGCCATGAGATTCGGGGTGGAATGTAAGGGATAGGAGTGCTTTTGCATGCTGGATTTGGGACGGCACAATTTTTGGCCCAGAAATCCAAAAATTCCTGACCCCGGGGTCAGGAAAACCTCAGGGGGCGAGCCCGGCGGAATCAGGCCGAATGCAAAAATGAACACCGCCATGAGATTCGGGGTGGAATGTAAGGGTTAGGAGTGCTTTTGCATGCTGGATTTGGGACGGCACAATATTTGGCCCAGAAATCCAAAAATTCCTCACCCCGGGGTCAGGAAAAGCACACGGGGCGAGCCCGGCGGAATCAGGCCGAATGCAAAAGTGAACACCGCCATGAGATTCGGGGTCGAATGTAAGGGTTAAGAGTGCTTTTGCATGCTCGATTTGGGAGGGCACAATTTTTGGCCCAGAAATCCAAAAATTCCTGACCCCGGGGTCAGGAAAACCTCAAGGGGTGAGCCCGGCGGAATCAGGCCGAATGCAAAAATGAACACCGCCATGAGATTCGGGGTGGAATGTAAGGGTTAGGAGTGCTTTTGCATGCTGGATTTGGGACGGCACAATTTTTGGCCCAGAAATCCAAAAATTCCTGACCCCGGGGTCAGGAAAACCTCACGGGGTGAGCCCGGCGGAGTCAGGCCGAATGCAAAAATGAACACCGCCATGAGATTCGGGGTGGAATGTAAGGGTTAGGAGTGCTTTTGCATGCTGGATTTGGGACGGCACAATTTTTGGCCCAGAAATCCAAAAATCCTGACCCCGGGGTCAGGAAAACCTCACGGGGCGAGCCCGGCGGAATCAGGCCGAATGCAAAAATGAACACCGCCATGAGATTCGGGGTGGAATGTAAGTGATAGGAGTGCTTTTGCATGCTGGATTTGGGACGGCACAATTTTTGGCCCAGAAATCCAAAAATTCCTGACCCCGTGGTCAGGAAAAGCTCACGGGTTGAGCCCGGCGGAATCAGGCCGAATGCAAAAATGAACACCGCCATGAGATTCGGGGTGGAATGTAAGGGTTAGGAGTGCTTTTGCATGCTGGATTTGGGACGGCACAATTTTTGGCCCAGAAATCCAAAAATTCCTGACCCCGGGGTCAGGAAAACCTCACGGGGTGAGCCCGGCGGAATCAGGCCGAATGCAAAAATGAACACCGCCATGAGATTCGGGGTGGAATGTAAGGGTTAGGAGTGCTTTTGCATGCTGGATTTGGGACGGCACAATATTTGGCCCAGAAATCAAAAATTCCTGACCCCGGAGTCAGGAAAACCTCACGGGGCGAGCCCGGCGGAATCAGGCCGAATGCAAAAATGAACACCGCCATGAGATTCGGGGTGGAATGTAAGGGTTAGGAGTGCTTTTGCATGCTGGATTTGGGAGGGCACAATTTTTGGCCCAGAAATCCAAAATTCCTGACCCCGGGGTCAGGAAAACCTCACGGGGCGAGCCCGGCGGAATCAGGCCGAATGCAAAAATGAACACCGCCATGAGATTCGGGGTGGAATGTAAGGGTTAGGAGTGCTTTTGCATGCTGGATTTGGGACGGCACAATTTTTGGCCCAGAAATCCAAAAATTCCTGACCCCGGGGTCAGGAAAACCTCACGGGGCGAGCCCGGCGGAATCAGGCCGAATGCAAAAATGAACACCGCCATGAGATTCGGGGTGGAATGTAAGGGTTAGGAGTGCTTTTGCATGCTGGATTTGGGACGGCACAATTTTTGGCCCAGAAATCCAAAAATTCCTGACCCCGGGGTCAGGAAAACCTCACGGGGCGAGCCCGGCGGAATCAGGCCGAATGCAAAAATGAACACCGCCATGAGATTCGGGGTGGAATATAAGGGTTCGGAGTGCTTTTGCATGCTGGATTTGGGACGGCACAATTTTTGGCCCAGAAATCGAAAAATTCCTGACCCTGGGGTCAGGAAAACCTCACGGGGTGAGCCCGGCGGAATCAGGCCGAATGCAAAAATGAACACCGCCATGAGATTCAGGGTGGAATGTAAGGGTTAGGAGTGCTTTTGCATGCTGGATTTGGGACGGCACAATTTTTGGCCCAGAAATCCAAAAATTCCTGACCCCGGGGTCAGGAAAAGCTCACGGGGCGAGCCCGGCGGAATCAGGCCGAATGCAAAAATGAACACCGCCATGAGATTCGGGGTGGAATGTAAGGGTTAGGAGTGCTTTTGCATGCTGGATTTGGGACGGCACAATTTTTGGCCCAGAAATCCAAAAATTCCTGACCCCGGGGTCAGGAAAAGCTCACGGGGCGAGCCCGGCGGAATCAGGCCGAATGCAAAAATGAACACCGCCATGAGATTCGGGGTGGAATGTAAGGGATAGGAGTGCTTTTGCATGCTGGATTTGGGACGGCACAATTTTTGGCCCAGAAATCCAAAAATTCCTGACCCCGGGGTCAGGAAAACCTCAGGGGGCGAGCCCGGCGGAATCAGGCCGAATGCAAAAATGAACACCGCCATGAGATTCGGGGTGGAATGTAAGGGTTAGGAGTGCTTTTGCATGCTGGATTTGGGACGGCACAATATTTGGCCCAGAAATCCAAAAATTCCTCGCCCCGGGGTCAGGAAAAGCACACGGGGCGAGCCCGGCGGAATCAGGCCGAATGCAAAAATGAACACCGCCATGAGATTCGGGGTGGAATGTAAGGGTTAGGAGTGCTTTTGCATGCTGGATTTGGGACGGCACAATTTTTGGCCCAGAAATCCAAAAATTCCTGACCCCGGGGTCAGGAAAACCTCACGGGGCGAGCCCGGCGGAATCAGGCCGAATGCAAAAATGAACACCGCCATGAGATTCGGGGTGGAATGTAAGGGTTAAGAGTGCTTTTGCATGCTCGATTTGGGAGGCCACAATTTTTGGCCCAGAAATCCAAAAATTCCTGACCCCGGGGTCAGGAAAACCTCACGGGGTGAGCCCGGCGGAATCAGGCCGAATGCAAAAATGAACACCGCCATGAGATTCGGGGTGGAATGTAAGGGTTAGGAGTGCTTTTGCATGCTGGATTTGGGACGGCACAATTTTTGGCCCAGAAATCCAAAAATTCCTGACCCCGGGGTCAGGAAAACCTCACGGGGCGAGCCCGGCGGAATCAGGCCGAATGCAAAAATGAACACCGCCATGAGATTCGGGGTGGAATGTAAGGGATAGGAGTCCTTTTGCATGCTGGATTTGGGACGGCACAATTTTTGGCCCAGAAATCCAAAAATTCCTGACCCCGGGGTCAGGAAAAGTTCACGGGTTGAGCCCGGCGGAATCAGGCCGAATGCAAAAATGAACACCGCCATGAGATTCGGGGTGGAATGTAAGGGTTAGGAGTGCTTTTGCATGCTGGATTTGGGACGGCACAATTTTTGGCCCAGAAATCCAAAAATTCCTGACCCCGGGGTCAGGAAAACCTCACGGGGTGAGCCCGGCAGAATCAGGCCGAATGCAAAAATGAACACCGCCATGAGATTCGGGGTGGAATGTAAGGGTTAGGAGTGCTTTTGCATGCTGGATTTGGGACGGCACAATTTTTGGCCCAGAAATCCAAAAATTCCTGACCCCGGGGTCAGGAAAATCACACGGGGTGAGCCCGGCAGAATCAGGCCGAATGCAAAAATGAACACCGCCATGAGATTCGGGGTGGAATGTAAGGGTTAGGAGTGCTTTTGCATGCTGGATTTGGGACGGCACAATTTTTGGCCCAGAAATCCAAAAATTCCTGAACCCGGGGTCAGGAAAAGCTCACGGGGCGAGCCCGGCGGAATCAGGCCGAATGCAAAAATGAACACCGCCATGAGATTCGGGGTGGAATGTAAGGGTTAGGAGTGCTTTTGCATGCTGGATTTGGGACGGCACAATTTTTGGCCCAGAAATCCAAAAATTCCTGACCCCGGGGTCAGGAAAACCTCACGGGGCGAGCCCGGCGGAATCAGGCCGAATGCAAAAATGAACACCGCCATGAGATTCGGGGTGGAATGTAAGGGATAGGAGTGCTTTTGCATGCTGGATTTGGGACGGCACAATTTTTGGCCCAGAAATCCAAAAATTCCTCACCCCGGGGTCAGGAAAAGCACACGGGGCGAGCCCGGCGGAATCAGGCCGAATGCAAAAATGAACACCGCCATGAGATTCGGGGTGGAATGTAAGGGTTAAGAGTGCTTTTGCATGCTCGATTTGGGAGGGCACAATTTTTGGCCCAGAAATCGAAAAATTCCTGACCCCGGGGTCAGGAAAACCTCAAGGGGTGAGCCCGGCGGAATCAGGCCGAATGCAAAAATGAACACCTCCATGAGATTCGGGGTGGAATGTAAGGGTTAGGAGTGCTTTTGCATGCTGGATTTGGGACGGCACAATTTTTGGCCCAGAAATCCAAAAATTCCTGACCCCGGGGTCAGGAAAACCTCACGGGGTGAGCCCGGCGGAGTCAGGCCGAATGCAAAAATGAACACCGCCATGAGATTCGGGGTGGAATGTAAGGGTTAGGAGTGCTTTTGCATGCTGGATTTGGGACGGCACAATTTTTGGCCCAGAAATCCAAAAATTCCTGACCCCGGGGTCAGGAAAACCTCACGGGGCGAGCCCGGCGGAATCAGGCCGAATGCAAAAATGAACACCGCCATGAGATTCGGGGTGGAATGTAAGGGATAGGAGTGCTTTTGCATGCTGGATTTGGGACAGCACAATTTTTGGCCCAGAAATCCAAAAATTCCTGACCCCGTGGTCAGGAAAAGCTCACGGGTTGAGCCCGGCGGAATCAGGCCGAATGCAAAAATGAACACCGCCATGAGATTCGGGGTGGAATGTAAGGGTTAGGAGTCCTTTTGCATGCTGGATTTGGGACGGCACAATTTTTGGCCCAGAAATCCAAAAATTCCTGACCCCGGGGTCAGGAAAACCTCACGGGGTGAGCCCGGCGGAATCAGGCCGAATGCAAAAATGAACACCGCCATGAGATTCGGGGTGGAATGTAAGGGTTAGGAGTGCTTTTGCATGCTGGATTTGGGACGGCACAATATTTGGCCCAGAAATCAAAAAATTCCTGACCCCGGAGTCAGGAAAACCTCACGGGGCGAGCCCGGCGGAATCAGGCCGAATGCAAAAATGAACACCGCCATGAGATTCGGGGTGGAATGTAAGGGTTAGGAGTGCTTTTGCATGCTGGATTTGGGAGGGCACAATTTTTGGCCCAGAAATCCAAAAATTCCTGACCCCGGGGTCAGGAAAACCTCACGGGGCGAGCCCGGCGGAATCAGGCCGAATGCAAAAATGAACACCGCCATGAGATTCGGGGTGGAATGTAAGGGTTAGGAGTGCTTTTGCATGCTGGATTTGGGACGGCACAATTTTTGGCCCAGAAATCCAAAAATTCCTGACCCCGGGGTCAGGAAAACCTCACGGGGCGAGCCCGGCGGAATCAGGCCGAATGCAAAAATGAAAACCGCCATGAGATTCGGGGTGGAATGTAAGGGTTAGGAGTGCTTTTGCATGCTGGATTTGGGACGGCACAATTTTTGGCCCAGAAATCCAAAAATTCCTGACCCCGGGGTCAGGAAAACCTCACGGGGCGAGCCCGGCGGAATCAGGCCGAATGCAAAAATGAACACCGCCATGAGATTCGGGGTGGAATATAAGGGTTCGGAGTGCTTTTGCATGCTGGATTTGGGACGGCACAATTTTTGGCCCAGAAATCCAAAAATTCCTGACCCTGGGGTCAGGAAAACCTCATGGGGTGAGCCCGGCGGAATCAGGCCGAATGCAAAAATGAACACCGCCATGAGATTCGGGGTGGAATGTAAGGGTTAGGAGTGCTTTTGCATGCTGGATTTGGGACGGCACAATTTTTGGCCCAGAAATCCAAAAATTCCTGACCCCGGGGTCAGGAAAAGCTCACGGGGCGAGCCCGGCGGAATCAGGCCGAATGCAAAAATGAACACCGCCATGAGATTCGGGGTGGAATGTAAGGGTTAGGAGTGCTTTTGCATGCTGGATTTGGGACGGCACAATTTTTGGCCCAGAAATCCAAAAATTCCTGACCCCGGGGTCAGGAAAACCTCACGGGGTGAGCCTGGTGGAATCAGGCCGAATGCAAAAATGAACACCGCCATGAGATTCGGGGTGGAATGTAAGGGTTAGGAGTGCTTTTGCATGTTGGATTTGGGACGGCACAATTTTTGGCCCAGAAATCCAAAAATTCCTGACCCCGGGGTCAGGAAAACCTCACGGGGTGAGCCCGGCGGAATCAGGCCGAATGCAAAAATGAACACCGCCATGAGATTCGGGGTGGAATGTAAGGGTTAGGAGTGCTTTTGCATGCTGGATTTGGGACGGCACAATTTTTGGCCCAGAAATCCAAAAATTCCTGACCCCGGGGTCAGGAAAACCTCACGGGGTGAGCCCGGCGGAATCAGGCCGAATGCAAAAATAACACCGCCATGAGATTCGGGGTGGAATGTAAGGGTTAGGAGTGCTTTTGCATGCTGGATTTGGGACGGCACAATTTTTGGCCCAGAAATTCAAAAATTCCTGACCCCGGGGTCAGGAGAACCTCACGGGGCGAGCCCGGCGGAATCAGGCCGAATGCAAAAATAACACCGCCATGAGATTCGGGGTGGAATGTAAGGGTTAGGAGTGCTTTTGCATGCTGGATTTGGGACGGCACAATTTTTGGCCCAGAAATCCAAAAATTCCTGACCCCGGGGTCAGGAGAACCTCACGGGGCGAGCCCGGCGGAATCAGGCCGAATGCAAAAATGAAGACCGCCATGAGATTCGGGGTGGAATGTAAGGGTTAGGAGTGCTTTTGCATGCTGGATTTGGGAGGGCACAATTTTTGGCCCAGAAATCCAAAAATTCCTGACCCCTGGGTCAGGAAAACCTCACGGGGTGAGCCCGGCGGAATCAGGCCGAATGGAAAAATAACACCGCAATGAGATTCAGGGTGGAATATAAGGGTTAGGAGTGCTTTTGCATGCTGGATTTGGGACGGCACAATTTTTGGCCCAGAAATCCAAAAATTCCTGACCCCGGGGTCAGGAAAACCTCACGGGGTGAGCCTGGTGGAATCAGGCCGAATGCAAAAATGAACACCGCCATGAGATTCGGGGTGGAATGTAAGGGTTAGGAGTGCTTTTGCATGTTGGATTTGGGACGGCACAATTTTTGGCCCAGAAATCCAAAAATTCCTGACCCCGGGGTCAGGAAAACCTCACGGGGTGAGCCCGGCGGAATCAGGCCGAATGCAAAAATGAACACCGCCATGAGATTCGGGGTGGAATGTAAGGGTTAGGAGTGCTTTTGCATGCTGGATTTGGGACGGCACAATTTTTGGCCCAGAAATCCAAAAATTCCTGACCCCGGGGTCAGGAAAACCTCACGGGGTGAGCCCGGCGGAATCAGGCCGAATGCAAAAATAACACCGCCATGAGATTCGGGGTGGAATGTAAGGGTTAGGAGTGCTTTTGCATGCTGGATTTGGGACGGCACAATTTTTGGCCCAGAAATTCAAAAATTCCTGACCCCGGGGTCAGGAGAACCTCACGGGGCGAGCCCGGCGGAATCAGGCCGAATGCAAAAATAACACCGCCATGAGATTCGGGGTGGAATGTAAGGGTTAGGAGTGCTTTTGCATGCTGGATTTGGGACGGCACAATTTTTGGCCCAGAAATCCAAAAATTCCTGACCCCGGGGTCAGGAGAACCTCACGGGGCGAGCCCGGCGGAATCAGGCCGAATGCAAAAATGAAGACCGCCATGAGATTCGGGGTGGAATGTAAGGGTTAGGAGTGCTTTTGCATGCTGGATTTGGGAGGGCACAATTTTTGGCCCAGAAATCCAAAAATTCCTGACCCCTGGGTCAGGAAAACCTCACGGGGTGAGCCCGGCGGAATCAGGCCGAATGGAAAAATAACACCGCAATGAGATTCAGGGTGGAATATAAGGGTTAGGAGTGCTTTTGCATGCTGGATTTGGGACGGCACAATTTTTGGCCCAGAAATCAAAAAATTCCTGACCCCAGGGTCAGGAAAAGCTCACGGGGTGAGCCCGGCGGAATCAGGCCGAATGCAAAAATGAACACCGCCATGAGATTCGGGGTGGAATGTAAGGGTTAGGAGTGCTTTTGCATGCTGGATTTGGGACGGCACAATATTTGGCCCAGAAATCAAAAAATTCCTGACCCCGGAGTCAGGAAAATCTCACGGTGTGAGCCCGGCGGAGTCAGGCCGAATGCAAAAATGAACACCGCCATGAGATTCGGGGTGGAATGTAAGGGTTAGGAGTGCTTTTGCATGCTGGATTTGGGACGGCACAATATTTGGCCCAGAAATCAAAAAATTCCTGACCCCGGAGTCAGGAAAACCTCACGGGGCGAGCCCGGCGGAATCAGGCCGAATGCAAAAATGAACACCGCCATGAGATTCGGGGTGGAATGTAAGGGATAGGAGTGCTTTTGCATGCTGGATTTGGGACGGCACAATTTTTGGCCCAGAAATCCAAAAATTCCTGACCCCGGGGTCAGGAAAAGCTCACGGGTTGAGCCCGGCGGAATCAGGCCGAATGCAAAAATGAACACCGCCATGAGATTCGGGGTGGAATGTAAGGGTTAGGAGTGCTTTTGCATGCTGGATTTGGGACGGCACAATTTTTGGCCCAGAAATCCAAAAATTCCTGACCCCGGGGTCAGGAAAACCTCACGGGGCGAGCCCGGCGGAATCAGGCCGAATGCAAAAATGAACACCGCCATGAGATTCGGGGTGGAATGTAAGGGTTAGGAGTGCTTTTGCATGCTGGATTTGGGACGGCACAATATTTGGCCCAGAAATCAAAAAATTCCTGACCCCGGAGTCAGGAAAACCTCACGGGGCGAGCCCGGCGGAATCAGGCCGAATGCAAAAATGAACACCGCCATGAGATTCGGGGTGGAATGTAAGGGTTAGGAGTGCTTTTGCATGCTGGATTTGGGAGGGCACAATTTTTGGCCCAGAAATCCAAAAATTCCTGACCCCGGGGTCAGGAAAACCTCACGGGGCGAGCCCGGCGGAATCAGGCCGAATGCAAAAATGAACACCGCCATGAGATTCGGGGTGGAATGTAAGGGTTAGGAGTGCTTTTGCATGCTGGATTTGGGACGGCACAATTTTTGGCCCAGAAATCCAAAAATTCCTGACCCCGGGGTCAGGAAAACCTCACGGGGCGAGCCCGGCGGAATCAGGCCGAATGCAAAAATGAAAACCGCCATGAGATTCGGGGTGGAATGTAAGGGTTAGGAGTGCTTTTGCATGCTGGATTTGGGACGGCACAATTTTTGGCCCAGAAATCCAAAAATTCCTGACCCCGGGGTCAGGAAAACCTCACGGGGCGAGCCCGGCGGAATCAGGCCGAATGCAAAAATGAACACCGCCATGAGATTCGGGGTGGAATATAAGGGTTCGGAGTGCTTTTGCATGCTGGATTTGGGACGGCACAATTTTTGGCCCAGAAATCGAAAAATTCCTGACCCTGGGGTCAGGAAAACCTCACGGGGTGAGCCCGGCGGAATCAGGCCGAATGCAAAAATGAACACCGCCATGAGATTCGGGGTGGAATGTAAGGGTTAGGAGTGCTTTTGCATGCTGGATTTGGGACGGCACAATTTTTGGCCCAGAAATCCAAAAATTCCTGACCCCGGGGTCAGGAAAAGCTCACGGGGCGAGCCCGGCGGAATCAGGCCGAATGCAAAAATGAACACCGCCATGAGATTCGGGGTGGAATGTAAGGGTTAGGAGTGCTTTTGCATGCTGGATTTGGGACGGCACAATTTTTGGCCCAGAAATCCAAAAATTCCTGACCCCGGAGTCAGGAAAATCTCACGGTGTGAGCCCGGCGGAATCAGGCCGAATGCAAAAATGAACTCCGCCATGAGATTCGGGGTGGAATATAAGGGTTAGGAGTGCTTTTGCATGCTGGATTTGGGACGGCACAATTTTTGGCCCAGAAATCCAAAAATTCCTGACCCCGGGGTCAGGAAAACCTCACGGGGTGAGCCCGGCGGAATCAGGCCGAATGCAAAAATGAACTCCGCCATGAGATTCGGGGTGGAATGTAAGGGTTAGGAGTGCTTTTGCATGCTGGATTTGGGACGGCACAATTTTTGGCCCAGAAATCAAAAAATTCCTGACCCCGGAGTCAGGAAAACCTCACGGGGTGAGCCCGGCGGAATCAGGCCGAATGCAAAAATGAACACCGCCATGAGATTCGGGATGGAATGTAAGGGTTAGGAGTGCTTTTGCATGCTCGATTTGGGACGGCACACTTTTTGGCCTAGAAATCAAAATATTCTTGACCGCCGGGTCAGGGAATCCTCGTGGGATGAGCCGGTCGGAATCAGGCCGAATGCTAAAATGAACTCCGCCATGAGATTCGGGGTGGAATTTAAGGGTTAGGTGTGCTTTTGGATGCTGGATTTGGGACGGCACAATTTTTGGCCCAGAAATCAAAAAATTCCTGACCCCGGAGTCAGGAAAACCTCACGGGGCGAGCCCGGCGGAATCAGGCCGAATGCAAAAATGAACACCGCCATGAGATTCGGGGTGGAATATAAGGGTTCGGAGTGCTTTTGCATGCTGGATTTGGGACGGCACAATTTTTGGCCCAGAAATCGAAAAATTCCTGACCCTGGGGTCAGGAAAACCTCACGGGGTGAGCCCGGCGGAATCAGGCCGAATGCAAAAATGAACACCGCCATGAGATTCGGGGTGGAATGTAAGGGTTAGGAGTGCTTTTGCATGCTGGATTTGGGACGGCACAATTTTTGGCCCAGAAATCCAAAAATTCCTGACCCCGGGGTCAGGAAAAGCTCACGGGGCGAGCCCGGCGGAATCAGGCCGAATGCAAAAATGAACACCGCCATGAGATTCGGGGTGGAATGTAAGGGTTAGGAGTGCTTTTGCATGCTGGATTTGGGACGGCACAATTTTTGGCCCAGAAATCCAAAAATTCCTGACCCCGGAGTCAGGAAAATCTCACGGTGTGAGCCCGGCGGAATCAGGCCGAATGCAAAAATGAACTCCGCCATGAGATTCGGGGTGGAATATAAGGGTTAGGAGTGCTTTTGCATGCTGGATTTGGGACGGCACAATTTTTGGCCCAGAAATCCAAAAATTCCTGACCCCGGGGTCAGGAAAACCTCACGGGGTGAGCCCGGCGGAATCAGGCCGAATGCAAAAATGAACTCCGCCATGAGATTCGGGGTGGAATGTAAGGGTTAGGAGTGCTTTTGCATGCTGGATTTGGGACGGCACAATTTTTGGCCCAGAAATCAAAAAATTCCTGACCCCGGAGTCAGGAAAACCTCACGGGGTGAGCCCGGCGGAATCAGGCCGAATGCAAAAATGAACACCGCCATGAGATTCGGGATGGAATGTAAGGGTTAGGAGTGCTTTTGCATGCTCGATTTGGGACGGCACACTTTTTGGCCTAGAAATCAAAATATTCTTGACCGCCGGGTCAGGGAATCCTCGTGGGATGAGCCGGTCGGAATCAGGCCGAATGCTAAAATGAACTCCGCCATGAGATTCGGGGTGGAATTTAAGGGTTAGGTGTGCTTTTGGATGCTGGATTTGGGACGGCACAATTTTTGGCCCAGAAATCAAAAAATTATTGACCGCGGGGTCAGGAAAACCTCGCGGGATGAGTCGGGCGGAATCAGGCCGAATGCTAAAATGAACTCCGCGATCAGATTTGTTTCAGGGTTCTGGGAAAGCCTTTAGCCCCGGAGAGGTAAAAAAAGTCACACACCAAGCATTTCTATAAAAATAATTTATTTGCAGAAAGCAAAACAAAAGCAAAACATATTTAAAGGACTTATCTCTCATTGTGAGCTACCTAGCTTGGCTATATTGCCGGCAAAGAGAAAAAGAGGAAGTGAAAAAACAAGTCCGGGCAGGTCCTCCTCCCCCCAGGCGATTTGCATGAAGCACATGAGAAGAGATACTCAAATGCAACCTCTTCACCCGGCCAAAATGATTAGGTACAATAGCAGCTTAATTGTTAGTAGGAAAACCACAACACTCCCCTTTTTACACTAATGATTAAGATGCAAACCAATCTTCTCTGAGAACTCTTTGTGTCTTGGTACAGGAAGAGGTTTGGTTAAAATTTCAGCAATCATGTCTTTTGATTCACAATATTTTAACATTATTTCTCCTTTGCTTATCATATCTTTGATATATTGATATCGAATATCTATATATTTTGTTCTATTTCTACAGGCTTCAGATTTTGCCATAGCAATGCAGGCTTGATTATCCTCATAAACAGTTATAGGCTGGTTCACTTCCATGCCTATGTCTTTTAACAAATGTTTAAACCATGTAACCTCATTACAGGTTGGTGTTAGAGAATAAAACTCTGCTTCTGCAGTGGAAAGAGCAACAAGTGTTTGTTTTCTAGAATGCCAGCCTTAGCTAGATCCAGCAAATTGAATTAAAATCCCAGAAGTGGATTTTCTGTCACTGACATCTGCTCCTCAGTCAGAATCGGCAAAAGCCTGCAATTTCTCAGTTCCAGAGGCATTTAGCTTCAGGCAATAATTCTTTGTTCCTTGCAAATACCTCATTAACCTCTTCAATGCTGCTTTTCCAGTAGATGTAGGCTTCTCTACCTGTCTACTTAAAATGGCCACAGAATTTGAGATATCTGGGCGAGAATGATTTGCAATGTACAGTAAACTTCCAATTGCAGATCTATAGTTCTCTGCCTCAGTTTCTCCTATATCTTTCTGAAAATCTATTATCATCAGAGTAGAGACTGGTTTACAGTCTTGCATATTAAAATCCTCTAGGAGCTTTTGAATTTTACTACGTTGGTTTAACAGAAAGTTACCATCCTTGTCTCTGTGTACTTCCAAACCTAGGTAATTGGTCACAACTCCAAGGCTTTTTAATATGAAATGGCTTTTCATGCAGGCTTCAAAATCAAGCCTTTGTTTTTCTGTTGATGTGAACAGCAGCAAATCATCAACATAAATGCACAGATACATACAGCCTTGTTTGTCCTTCTTCATATATACACAGGGATCTGCTTTTCCTTTTTCAAAACTAAAACTCTGCAGTTTTTCATCTAATTTTTGGTTCCAGGATCTAGAAGCTTGTTTTAACCCATAGATTGACTTCTGCAGTTCACAGACTAGATTCTCCCCTTTTTTCATAGCCAGGGGGTTGCTGCATGTATAATCTGTGGTCTAAATCACCATAGAGAAATGCAGTTTGAATGTCATAGTAGTTAACTGACATTCCTTTGAGTGCAGCAACTTTTAACAGTAATCTAATTGATTCACCTTTAGTAACTGGTGCAAAAGTCTTGTCAAAGTCTAAATCTTTCCTTTGAGTGAACCCTTTTGCAACCAACCTTGCTTTATATTTTTGGATTTTGCCATCAGCATCCCTTTTCAGTTTGAAAACCCACCTACAACCCAGACAGCGTTCATTGGGAGGTAGATTTACCAGTTTCCATGTTTTATTTTCTTTCAAGGATGCTAATTCCTGTTGCATGGCAGAATGCCAATTTTGTGCAATCTCAGGTGGTAAAGCATTCACTTGTTCTAAAGACTCAGGTTCTGTGAATATGTGAAAAGCCTTTACTGTTTCAGCCTGAAAACGTGATGGAGGAATGCCTTTATTACTCCTCTGAGATCTGCGAGGTAATACAGGGTTTAAATTTTGACTCCTATCACTTTCCTGAGAAGCATCTGTTACATTGACCACCAGGAGGTAGGCATCACATGACTGGTTTCATCCTTTCTTGGGATTTATCAGATGCGGGTGGCCAGATGTTGTTCTATGGGGTTCAGATCTTCTACCAGAATTGAACTCACGGACTTTCATACTTAAGGTGGCTATATACAATGCCTTAGCTCTAGGAGCTATCTAGGTCCTGGCACATATACTGAAGCTCTCAGAATATGAAGGTGGATTGTAGGTACCATTCTGAGAACAATCTAATAGGAGTGATGGGCTTTTCTATGTGCCCAAAAAAAAATACCTAAAGTTCATGGGGTGCCTAGGAGTTCAGGTAGTATGGAAAAAATAAAACTAGATCTACTGTCATAATAATGGCAGGGAAGAAAGAAGTGGTCCAAAGATTCTACTCGATCAAACCCACAATGGCAGATGGAGCCTTTGATAGTACTTTTTGGAAACACCCTTCTGTCATTGTTCTGGGCCACATGTCAAAGCAAACCAATGAAAAGGCGCATCTTAATTTCTGGAACGTCAGAGAATAAAGGTAAAAACCTGAAGCCCAGCTGCCCTTTTCAGTTGTGTAAAAATTTAACTTTGGCATTTTAAGACTGGCATGAAAAAGAAGCCCGGGAGATGGCGGAAAGCAGCTGATTAAAGAAGTGGATGGCTCTAAAGTATGTTTGTTATTAGTCTCAGCAGGTAGCAGTGCCTAACCCAAAAGATAAGCAGGGCTGGGCTGGGCTACTGCTTGAATGGGAGGCACCGGGAAATCCCAGGGCTGTAAAGCAGATTTTTGAAAAAATCTCCTGGAAGGAAACAGTGGTGAAAATACATCTGTAAGGCTGCTAAGAAGGCAACAAAATCCCCAGGAATCAAGCTTGACTTGGAGAACATTACCTTATGGGAAAAGTCCGGAACAGTGGAAATCAACTTATAAAAAAATGTCAGTAGCTTTAAGAAAAATGTGTGTGTGTGTGTGTGTTTATTAAAGTATACTCACATTTTGCTTTGACCACCTTACTTTTGGCCCACCACGTGAAGCTACCAATTCGTCCTACCAGGTTCACATGTGGTCCTTGACTCTAGAAAGGCTGTCTTCTTGCTCTTGAGTAGTTCCATAATGAGCCCAGTGAGATCTCTGAGTTTTTCTGGGTAAAGATATATAACATTGCCCTGAAAAGATCTACTTAATCCACTGTTCTGCTTTTTAAAAAAAATTAATATCCAAGGTATTTTTTTAATACCAAGGAAGGTATTATCCAACTATAGATTTCTGGATTATGGTGGTGGTGGGTGTTTTTTTTTAAATACCTCTTTGCTATCCATGGCCTCTGTTGTGCAGTGCATTGAAATGGTAAAAATAGTCTAATAATCTTAATAGAAAGCATGGTGGGCTTTATCTGACCCTGGAAGGCTTTAGGGATATTAAACAGGATTTGAGAGCTATAAGTGGACTTCAGAGTAAGGGTTGCCTCCCCATGGTATCAAAGAATTGAAAATATCTCTATGAAATAATAATTGTTAGAATATTTAGTGTTTAGGTAACACTTGAAAAACATTCAAAGTGCTTCAGCTTCAGTCCTTTGTTTAGTGATGGTTTGGACTTAGAATGGTGCTGAAAAATCCAACTTATGACCAGTCCTCATACTTACGACCGTCACTGCATCCCCATGGTCTCATGATCACAATATGGACACTTGACAACCAGTTCACATTTATGACTGTCGCAGCGTCCCATGGTCACGTGATTGCCATTTTCAACCTTCCCAGCTGGCTTCTGGCAAGCAAAATCAATGGGGAACCATGTGATTTCCTTAACAACCATGTGGTCTGCTTAACACCTGCAGTGATTTGCTTAACAACCTCTGCAAAAAAGGTCGTAAAATTGGGCAGGATTCACTTAATGACCACTAATGACCTATTAAACAGCTGCTTATCTTTCCCTCTGAAATGGATGGGTTTTTAAAGTGTCTGGCCTTGTTTTCTTATCTAAAATCCTTCTGTTCCAGCAATGCTGACAGGTTTGAGGAGAATATACATCCACTTTTGCAAATACAACTGAGCATGGAGAATTTGCTTGAGAAATGCCCCCCTTTCAGCTTTACAAGAACTGAGCCATTAAGACTATATTTGCCAATGACCCTTCGCTGTTGCATCGGCAAATGTTGCAGATATTAAAAGCAATTTGTTTGGAGCCCAAATGGGTTTTCATGACAAGATTATGAGTTTAAAGGCTCTTGTCCTGATCTCTGTGACAGACCGTTGCAACTTAACTTGTCTGTTTGCAGATCTGATCTAGCCATCTTACCCAATTCCAAGGCCTGGTGTTATGATACCAGCCCACTTCTGCTAACTTCCCCCGCTCTAAATACCTAAAATAAAAAGCAAGACGACTGTTTGCTGCATATTTTGTTAGACCTCAACAATCTCATTTGGAAATAACAGTAGATCATGCAGAGCTCACCGTGGCATGATTATACTGCTGGCGCTCTGGATTTTAAGGGTGTAATGTGGAAATGAAAGACGTTTGCATCACACACTGCTGTGCCAGGCAGCTGTAATTAAAGAGTGTGATACCCCAGTAAGGTCACAAGTTCCTCCTGTACATTAAGATACTTAGGCAACATCTGTTGAGGGGTGTAGCTAGGGAAGGAAGACCATGAGGATAACCGGGCACTGTTTTTCTCTTGTTTAATTTTGTTTTATTTTCAAAGGCCATAAACCAGTGTGGCAATCTTTTCCATGGTGAGGGAAGTGTCATAACAATAACTCGGCAAAGTTGGATTCTTAGAGTCAGATGTTTGAGGACCATGGAAGGTCCAACACCCATTTTTACTTCTTCTCTCTCACTTCTCCAAACCACTGAAAATCACATCACTGTTATCACTGAATTTTGACACCGAGTCTACCTAAGGAGCCTATGGGTTTCTCCATCTGGAGATCTGAAAGACAATGTGAAGAGCCACCTCTCATGGATGGCATAACTGGTTTTCCTGCACATTGCAGAGGGTTGAATTAAATGTTTTTTGTAGTCCCTTCCAACTGTGATTCTATGGAGATGGGTCCATTGGCTGTGGAAAGGGGATCAAGGGGAACTTGGGTTCACTCTTCTACCTCTGTCATTGGATCCCTCACCCTCAATGTGATGGAGAGCATCAAGAACAAGATAGGGCAAGGTGGCTTAAGGATATCAGTACTTGCTAGAAAAGAAAGGGCCAGAATGGACAAGACGCTATGCCTAGTGGAATAGCCTTTAAAAAGGGAAAGAGCAGGTAGAAGGGACCTCATCTAATTAAAGACCCTGGTGAAATGGAGATGTTGGAACGCTTGGCCACCTCTCGCACCTAACCAGGATTGCACTTTCCGTTGCAGCTGTTCCTTGCATTTCATGAAAAGTTTCCATTAAAATAACCAGCCACTTTCTTTTCAATGCAGATAGATGGTGGATTCAGATTAGGACTAGCCAGCCCAGACTTTTACTTTGATAAGCCATCCACTCCAATGCTAATGTCATGAATGGTGTCTCATCCAGTGTTGTTGTTGTTTATTCGTTTAGTTGCTTCCGACTCTTTGTGACTTCATGGACCAGCCCACACCAGAGCTTCCTGTCGGTCGTCAACACCCCCAGCTCCCCCAGGGATGGGTCTGTCACCTCTAGAATATCATCCATCCATCTTGCCCTTGGTTGGCCCCTCTTCCTTTTGCCTTCCACTCTCCCTAGCATCTTCTCCAGGGTGTCCTGTCTTCTCATTATGTGGCCAAAGTATTTCAGTTTTGCCTTTAATATCATTCCCTCAAGTGAGCAGTCTGGCTTTATTTCCTGGAGGATGGACTGGTTGGATCTTCTTGCAGTCCAAGGCACTCTCAGAATTTTCCTCCAACACCACAGTTCCAAAGCATCGATCTTCCTTCTCTCAGCCTTCCTTATGGTCCAGCTCTCACAGCCATATGTTACTACGGGGAACACCATTGCTTTAACTATGCGGACCTTTGTTGTCAGTGTGATGTCTCTGCTCTTAACTATTTTATCGAGATTAGGGTTGGTGGCTGCATGGTTAATGGATCTGCTGCATAGATGTGCTGTTTTGTATAGCTCCAATGTAGCCAAGTGATTTGTTCATGGAAAGATTAAAAGAGCTTTTAATAACTGTAATCAAATGCTTTCCTGAGAAATGTCCTAGCCGTGCACAATCCTTCACAGGCAAAAAGGAATTGTGCGGGAGACTTTTGTCATCCTGTAATTAGTCCCAATAATGACTCCTCATTTCAGAGGAAATCTTAATTTAATAGCCTTGATGTTGAATGACCTGGTTGTTGGGAAAACATTGACCTGTCCAGTGAGTGGGGAAGGAAAACTAAAAAGCTGCACGGAACCGAAAGATCAGGAGCTAGAAATGGGCTTGTTTTGTACACCATGCCAACAAAGGAGTGAGGCTGAGGCATGACTTCCAGATTATCTAAAGATCAGCAAGGTGGTTTTTCTACCCTGGACTTACTGGTCTTACAGAAGGGGAAATTTTCATTTGGATGGCTGAGTGGATGGCTTCTGAGTGGGCATCGTTTCACTGTGCAGAAGAAGAAAATGTTTTTAATGCAGGAACAGAAACAGTGACAGCTCCCGAATTTGTGTGTAGAAAGCTGCTGTTGGAGGATAACATGTTTGAAAAAATAGAGGAAAAAGCAGAGGGCCTGGTAAATCTTAGAAGGTCTTTGCTACTTCACTTCCCAGAATGTTTATCTGGGACTCTGAGGGCTGCAGGTTTTGGGCTTCAGCCCTGTTTTCCATCTTTAGTGCACACATTCGATACACACATTTGGCTAAGTCCCAAAATGATTTCTTTGGTTTTGGCTGACGAGATGATATGAACCCACCATTGTGATTTGTAATTGTTCTGTAGCTTAATGGGAAATGCAAATCTGGCCCCTGTGGCTTAGTCAACAAGCCATGGTTAAAATAAATTGTGGCTTAGAGTGTCGCATGATCCCCACTCACAGTTCTTTTATGGTTGGGCTCACCATTTGTGCTAAGTCATGAAGTGGCTTGTTTGAGTTCATCTTAGCAGATTGGATGAACCCTCCATTGCAATTTGGGAACCAGGTTTTGTGGCTTAGTAGGTTTTGTGGAGCCCTCTCCCCATTGTGATACATTCAACAAAGTACAATTATACAGAGCATTAGTGAAATTTGTGAACCCAGCCTCTAGGTGTAGGTAGGTGGCACAACCAGACCTACTGTTAGAAAGTTGGTGGCAATGGATGCAACCTCTTAACAGTTGCTTCTGAACTCCTCAATGTTCTGCTCCATTGGAGGACTGAATTTTTCATTTGAAAGTATTATTTAATCCATTTCTGCAGCTCTCCCTACAACCTAAACTCCTAACCTGGCTTACTTAAGGGCACTGGAGGATGTGAACCCATCATGGACGTGGAAGTAAGATTCAAGCGCCATTTGGCTTGCTCCTCGCTTAGTAAATTATCCTGTAGTGCTTATGCTTGTTGCCAAAAGTTCATTATTCTCTTGTTTCCCCTTTCAAATTTACTAGCCCTCAATTCATTCAGCTGCACATCTATTTAATCGAGGAGACCTCCCACCCCCTTAGTTTTTCCTTATACACTGCTACTGGTTCTTCCTTTAAATTTCCTTTGCGTCTGCTGAGGACAGATAAATTGTGAAGTCTGACCATGACTCATCAGACTCTGATCATTAACTCTAAACATATAATTTTAAATCATTTAACTATGTGGTTTAGGCACTGCTTCATGAAATTACTGTGGTGCATAGCTCTGCAAAATAGATTTCCTGCGGAATAGCACTTTTTGGGGGGAAGGAAAAAGAGCTGATTATCTCCTTTCCCACTGAAATGTTCAGTGTTATTACAGACTGTTTTTTAAGAAGAGATCTGCTAGCCATTGTTTTGCCGCTGTGGATATATGGCTGGCTTTAACCCTTGTGGTTTTTGTGGAGGTGAGTTTGTGTCAGAGTGTAAATTGTTTTAGCACTATGGTTTATCCTAAATGACTAACTGGGCTAGGGGACAGATTAGGTTACATACGTTGAGGATGATTACAGATGTAAAAGTAATCCAATAAACACTGTGCCTCTATTTACAGGGTAATAGAGTGAATAAGGGTCGGTTCCAAAAAGCCGGTGGCATATGGCAGTATGAGCATAGTTCCTGCCTGCAACTCTTTGAAGCAGCTACATCTTCCCAGGATCCCATCGCAACTGCTGAAGGTGGTTGCATCGAATCAGGGTTGGAAGGGACCTTGAAGGTCTTTTAGTCCAACCCGAGCCCAAGGCAGGAGTCCTCGTACCATCTCAGACAAATGGTGGTCTAATATTGTCTTGAAAACCTCCAGTGATGGAGCACTCACCACTTCGGGGGGAAAGCTGTTCCACTGCTTAATAGTTCTCACTGTCAGGAAATTCCTCCTTGTTTCCAGGTTGGTTTCCCTCTGAGGAGCTTCCACCCAGGGCTCCTTGGCCTACCCTCAGGTGCTACGGAGAATAGATCAACGCCTTCTTCCCTGTGGCAGCCCTTCAAGTATGGGAAGATGGCTATCATGTCTCCCCTCAGTCATCTCTTTGTTAAGCTAAACATACCCAGTTCCTTTAGCCATTCTTCATAGGATTTAGCCTCCAGACCCCTTACCATCATTGCTGCTCTTTTCAGCAGTCTTCCTAGGGCAGCCTTTCTCAACCTTTTGACCCTGGAGGAACCCTTGAAATATTTTTTCAGGCCTCAAGGAACCCCCACATATTCAGGCTCCAATATAGGCCAGAACTCACAAAATTATTACATTTGTTTCATGGGTAGGCCTATATATATGCATTAACAATATTCTTAAACTAAACATATAAAAGGCACAGCTGCTTTAAAGAGTTGCAGACAGGGGCTACTTTCCCATTTTTGCATGCTCTGAATCACCTTTTTGGAATTGAATCTGAAGAACTGAACAGCCCAAATTTGTATTACTCCCTTTACTTCAAAACAAGATGATTGAGTCTGATGAATACAGGACTTCTTCTCTCTGTTTGACTGAGGACTCGCCTTGAGCTCTAGCACAAAGTCTATTGCAGATGGCATAAATGCTCCTCTACCGGCAACCGCCTGGAGTCGCTAGGAGCTGAGTGGCATATCAGTTTAATAAATTATTATTATTGTTATTATTACTACATTTACCAGGCAGTTTAGCTGCAGCCATCATATTATTTCTCTCTATGTGAACACGTTGGCTTATTTTGCTAAACAAGGAACAGATAAAATTTATCGGTTCTGACTATGAAATACGGCAGTGAAAGATTCACAACTCCCTCCCCCCCACAAACTTCAATGCAGCTAAGGGAGTATAAAAATATAAAAGCCTTCTTGCATTTCCATATGATTTGTTCCCGTCTCTGTTCGTCCTGGAGGCAAAACACAACATGAGTTATGCGGTGACATCTAGTCTCTGGAGGCTTATAAAAGTTCCTCTCATGTTTTAACTAACTTCACATTCTTGCTGCATTAACTCTGGGTTTCATCAAAAATGACTGGATAAAATCTCAACACCGAATGTACAAATGGGTGCTTAAATGGAGAACTGTCATAATAAATGCAACTTTCTCCTTCCCTTTGTAGTTTGTGGATAGTGCTATTCAGAAATGTAAGATACACTTCAGAATACAGGGGTTAACATGCATTTATAGCCCCCAATGCACTTAATTAAAAAAAACAAAAAACCTTCTTGCATGGAGAAAGGGAGTATGCCAGAAAGAAAAATCTTGCCTTGTTTGTCCCTCAGCCGTTGCTTAAGAGTATCCAAGAATTTTAGGTATGTGAGTGATCCTTCAGATAATGCAGTTTTCCATCTGTGACTTAAAGAAATACGAGGAGACATCACCATCCTTTTTCAGGCTCAAACACTTACAAAATTAAAGTATTTTCCAACCCACTTTTTAGATTCACAGCTTCTATGAATCTTCCAGGACTATCCCAAAGAGTTTTTTAAAAAAGTATAAACACACAGATGAACAGCAATAACAACTGCAGGTCAACAGGAATGAAAATTGACCTAAAACACGTGGAAAAAAGCCTGTGCAAAGACAATGTGTCAGCTTCAATGAAAATTTAAGGTGTGTCAGTGGCTAGAGCTCCCTGCAAAAGGCATTCTATAAGTGGGGGGGGGGCATCTAAGAAGGCCCATTCTCTGGTGGTTATTGCTTACCTGTTGAATTTGGAAAAGAACCTCAAAGATTGCAGGTGGACCTTGAGAAGGTCCTTGAACTTCTTTCAAGTTCAGAAATAGCTTATTTTCTTTGCTAGTTGGGCATTTTGGTATGGACTGATGGGGAATGAATTTAAAACACTGCCCCAGATACTGTTTTCCCTTAGCTCTTTGGGGAGAAACCTATTTGTTAAAAATTCTATTGCAGTGCTAATGAAGACACTGTATTCATAAATGTTGCCCCTAGGGGGCAGAATGTAGTTAAAGATGAGAAAGGGTTGGCTTCTCTCTATCTTTCTCTCTGATTGGATCCTATTTCTAAACCATTGACCATTTCAGGAATACCAGTAAAGGATTGTCATTTCAGTATATGTTGTTCTCTGCGAAATGTCAGACTACATATCTGGAGTTGCATCTTGGGTTGAATGGCATGCTTTTGACCTCTGCTGCTTGCTGTGGATTTGGCCATTTTGAAAGGTCTTTTGCATGGCTGCTAGGAGGAGGAGGAGGAGGAGGAGGAAGAGGAGGAGGAGGAAAGAAAAAATGCTCAATATCAATATGATGAGATGCACTGAATTTTCCAAAACCAGGTAGTGAGTTTAAGGGAGTCCTGATGGAGCTGATGGCCGTGGAAAATCTTGGTGGTGAAAAATCAGGCAGTTGTTGCTGGAAATCAGAGGTTCTAAGAGTCATTCCACCCCAATGATCATCTCATAGCATCCTATGTCAAAGTAGTTCTTTTCACCATTGTTCTTTTTCAACTAAGTTGTAGCCCATGAGTATTTGGCAACCCCAGATATTGAAATCACTCTCAGGACAATGCTTTAACATATGAGTTTAATTGCTTTGGATGAAAGGTATCAATCCATCCAATCATTTCAAATACTGAACCACACTTTGGAAGGAGTTCTCTCCGTAGACAGGGACCTTCTCCTCCAAAGCAGCATGCCCAACATGAATAACTGCAAACACTGCCAGAACACATTATAGGGAGTTCCCTTGAGCAAGTTGTCTTCCTCTTCCTGACACTGCCACTGGGTGTTCTCTTGGTAGAGAGAGACACATCTCTGGTGCACATATGAGTAGAAGGAGCAACTGCTTCTAATTCCTGTCCTCAATGTTCTTCCCATGCTTATCTTGTCTGAGCTAGAGTGTGGATGAAAAAATAGTGGAAACCACAAAGAGGTTTCATTTTTTAAAAGTGGATATTGAAACAAGGTACATGACTTTGAAGGTGGCCAATATTGCTGGAAAATGGCCTTGATATATGCCCAGCGTTATCAACTCCTGATGTGAAAGTTCAGTGGATGACTTGAAATTTATGGGATATGAAATCTTCCTTCTATCTTTTCATCTCTGCTTCTTTGGGTCTATTATACAATTTTTGCGTGATTACCTATAGTTATCGAATGAAACTTTAAGTAGGTGGAAATCAACTAAGCTGCTGGCCAGAAAGCCATCAAGTTTACCTACCTGGCACTCAAGGCCTCTGCCAATATTCCTTCCTATAGGTAGAGAAATCCATCAAATATTTACTAAATAAAATGATCCAGTCACCACTTTGCTATCCAAAAGCATTCCCCCTCTTCTGTTTTATGTTGAAAGGTGACCTTTACTGGATTGGAGATCTTCTCAATGTTGCAGATTGCATTTGTATTTTTATTTCTGTTGATGAATAGTCAATTCTGATGTCTGTGGGACTCCAGTTCTTCAATTTAGAATTACTCATTTTGGCAAACATTTAATTTCCTTTGCAAGCTATAATTTTGACTAATTCACTTTGACATCAAAGCAGATATTTTTGTTTACATTAATGTGATAGGAAGAGAGATGAGAAGAGAGTCAAGGTCCTGCTCAAGATTCAGTGTGAATGATTCCATTATTTGTAATAAGATGCAGAGTATCAGGAAGCAAAGTATTGTCATAGTTCTGGTAGAGATCAAGTTATCTGGGTAGCCCCATCAAGAATTAGATTCAAGCACAAAGGAGTCTAAGTCAGGTTTTCACAGGAACTATTTCAGCACCTGATTGTCCTTAGACAGCATCTTTTTAATGAAATTTCTTAGTGTCCACCTGAACATAGCTGATCCATTTGTCAAATCAAATTTTGCATGTTGAGCTACTTGGAAAGAACAGTAAATTCTTGAGTAGGCTATCACTTCCAAGGTACTCTTCTGAGCAATCTGGCGCTCCTCTGCCTTTCTGTCTTGGTTTTCAACATGGTGTGGTGTTGATGCTCTAGTAGATTTGGAAGCTGTATCACAGCATCTGGGGCTGAATATAAGACTGCTGGATCAAAACAGAAGTAGTTTCCACTGAGGTCTGAGCTAGGCCCTGGCTTGGGATCTGACTCAAGAGATCTATTGACAACCTGTCCAAGAAGGTCATGACAGTACATTCTGGAAATTTCTTCTGTCTAAGCTTGCATGATCTGGGGAAAATGCAAATGGCAATGCTATTGGAAATGTTGAACTCAGTGAGGTGCTTACCTTATTTATTGACTCTTAAATGTCTACCCAGCCTTTCTATGTGCATAAAAATGTAAGGCAACATAGATTATATTCAGAATGACTTACAAGGACTTTAAGGATCTCCTGTCCTGGTCCCTGTTCCCCTTCTCAGGAAATGTTCAGTGTTATAATCTCTGCCATAGACCAGGCTTCTAATAAAGTGAGAAAGACCCTTGAATGATTTCCCCCCTTTTTCCCTAGGCAGTTACTATTTTCAGGACATAAGGTGAAGGATGGTAAAATGTTAAGCTGCTGCATTCCTCCAATCAGATGTTGTGGCAATAATTGCAAACCTCTTGATCTTCAAGAGGTGTGGAATGGAATTCAGTTGACGAAAGAAATCGTGATAATTGGTTAATGGTTTAAATTGCCCCCATTCTCCTCTCCTCTGCCTATTATCTTAATTGTCTGCAGGAGTGCTCTGACTACGTTGTTTCCCTTCTCCTGAGCTCATGTTTCTTCAATTAACTTCAGGAACTAGCCTTGTCTTGTCAAGGTCCCTGGCCTCCATATTTCAGTAAGCTAATGCGTGGTTGTTCTTGGGGTTTAGTTCTGAGAATGGTAGGCTTTTCTAGGATAGGACTGAAGAAAACAGTTGAGCCTAGATTCTCATCAGGTGAACAAACAGATGGTCAGCTTGATGACTTTCTATCATTTTGCCCTTCCTACTGTGCCAAAACCACTGCATCATTTCCCTGCAAAGTGATTGCCTTGTGAATGAGACTTCCATCTGGTGGTGCCTTTTGCTTTCTAGTGGTGTTATTAAGCTCACTTTATTGTGTGTGGATGGAGACTGGCTGCCCAGGAAAAACTCAGGGTCAGGAGGGGATCCTTCCTGATTACTTCCTTTTGGCTTTTGGTGGGAGCGTGGGGAAGCGAGAGAGGCTGGAGAACACTGCTGAGATGATTGTGCATTGAAACAGAAGACATTCCACAACTGGAAACATTAGAGAGTTCCACTGCTGATGTTGCCTTCTGAACCACCCCTGGCTGCCAGAACTTCCCAGTCTGAAAGTTCCCTCCTGAGGTCTTCCCCTTTGGATTTAATGGGAGCATCATGGGAAGTAAGTAAGCTGCAGAGATCAGAAGGTTGTTCGTACAATGAAAGGCAGGAGATTCATGCAGACTTCTTGGTCTCACCATGAATAAATACATGAATACCATACTCCATCCATGAAAGTTTTGTCTAATTTTTCTTCTTCCTTGAGGAAGGAATTCCCAAAGCAATTCCTTTTCTGATGGAAGAAAGAGGAGAAGGAATGGCTTGCCTCTTGCATGGCACACATTGCCCTTCTGTAATGGTCTGTGGGAATGATCTTGGGATCAGGAGGGAGAGCCATGTCCTTCCTCCTCCTGTGGGCTGAGATACACCTGAGATATGTACATGCCAGTTGTCCAGTCTGTGGCTCTCCCTCCTGTCTCCCAAGGTCATTCCCACAGAGTATTACATCTTCTTATATTTGAACTGATTTACTTGAGAGATTGAATAAAGGCCAAAAATATCACTTCCCACATTTGGAATATGAGGATAATGCCAACCCTTCTTATAGGGCTATTTGTAAAATACTATATACTGTATGTGAAGTACTTTGAATCTTTAAAAGCAATGTATGACTGTAACATATGAATATAGTGCATGTTTTTGGGTGGATATTTTCTACACATTTGAAAACAGGTGTTTTTCTGTTTTTTATCACTACCAGCAGGGCTAACATTCAAAATGAGTCTTCTTCTGTTGCCCATGTATGGTAATGAGGTGAATACCTCACCATCTCTTTCCCTGTCAGCTTGCTCCTTTAAAATGGATGATCATTTCAACCACTCTCATCTTTTGTGGACGGCACCCGTCAGGAAACTGGTTCTGAGTGAGACTTTGATTTATGATGGAATGTGTCAAAAACAACTTAATGTAGCTTTAATGACAGGGAAGCAAACACATTAGAACCGGATGTATTAATTGCACAAAAATAATTTTATTTCAGCTCTGGCATTTGCACAATCTGGCTAACAATTTGTATTGATGGGTGTCATAATATTGGCGGCTATTGTCATTGTGATTAACTGCTGCACTGGTTCAGGTTTCAAGAACTCTGTAGAGGTGTGCATGCTCAATTTGAGATAACAGGAGCAAAGTCTGCTTAATAGGTTCTAATATTCAATCTGCCAAGAGCAACGATGAACCATTTTGTTCCTTCTGAACTTATTAGCCAAGATTATCTTGGTCTTCCTTACTAATATCTCCTTTTTGGAAAATATATTGTAGGATGCAATAGCAACGTCCTGGCATGGATGCTGTTACAAGTATTGGCCACACTGGGACCAGATGGAAGTATAGTTAAGGAGATGGACTGGAACTGGAGAGTCCGAGGTTCATCCCCATTTAAGTCATGGAGACACGGGGTGATTTCAGGCGAGTCAATTTCTTTCAGCCCATTTAACAAGGGTCCTTGTTGCAAGGAATCAAATGATGTATGTCACCTTGAAATATGGGATGTTAGTCCAATAAGCAAACAGATTAGGAGTTCATCAGTATAGAAAAGGATAAACAATATTAAAAATTAGGAAATGCTTTAGGTAATTACCACTCCCTTCCTCCTTCTCCACCCATTCCTTCCAAGAGCCAAACCATCCCCTTAACTTCCTTTCTGAGCTGGATGAGGCCACATGTACGGGGAAGGGAAGAATCATGTTCTTTTCCTTGCAGATTGCATCCAGTAACATTAAGAAGGTAAACAAAATACATTTCCTGTGGAATGTTTCTATAGGGATTTAATCTATAGGAAAATCATTGCTCCACCAATAATGGGGTCCTTTTGGGGTCCCAAACTAGAGGTTCTAGCATTTATACTGCCTCAGGTTGGTGCCTAAAGCTGAACTATGTTTTTTAGCTAATGCAGAGCTTGAGTTGGTTTGCAATACCTCAGCTGCCCCTTGACCAATATTGATTGAGTGATTATGTGCCATCAAGGCATTTTCAACTTCTAGTGACCACATAGACAGATCTTCTCTATGACGATCTGTCTCTAACCAGATCCTTCAGGTCTTCCAACAGTGCTGGTCATCCTCTTCTTCTCTTTCCTCCCACTTTTCCCAGCATTAGAGCCTTCTCCAGAGAGCTAGGTTTCTGCATAATGTGTCCAAAGTAGGATAATTTGAACCTGGTCATTTGTGCCTCAGGTGAGAACTCTGGGTTGATTTGTTTGATGATCCATTGGTTTGTTTTCTTGGTTGTCCACAGTATTCTCAGGAGTCTTGTTCAACACCAAAGTTCAAAAGCATCAATACTCTTCCTATCCTACCTCTTCCAAGTCCATGGCAGATATTAGGAATAGCATTAGCTGAAGTGGGGTTGGGTTGCTGAGGTTAGGGAGTGTCTGTGCTAACTATTGCCTGATTGACAATTTCTTGAATGATTGATGTGGCCATTTGATGGCTTTGGCATATTTCTATGCTGCATACTATCAATTTTCTAAATATTGTATTAAAGAAAAAGAAAGAAAATAGGACTGCTAAACACATTTGACATTTATCGGCCCTCCCCTCAGTAACTGCCACTTGCCCTTCATTTCTGATCAAGCTCCATCTCTTTTAATCTGTGTTTCAAGAATGGTAGATATCATGGCTGTTATTCAGGGGGCGTGGGGGGAGGGATTGTGCAGCGCTCAAGAAAACAGTAAAACAATTAGGATGCAAATATTGTAAGCACGTGCATTACGTCGCAGAGATTCATGCCACTGTCAATACAAGGTATTCTAAATCAAAGGACTTCTCCTATAACATTGATTCCCCTGTTTCAAGGAGCTTTTCAGAAATCTGCTCCCAAAGTTGTTGGTAATAGAAAAATAAATGCAGAATAAATAGAATTTCGCAGCAGTGCGACTCACTGGGAAATCATCTTTAATACATTAGAAGCAGCTTCTTTCAGGAGCAGTAAGTTGTAAAAGGGAGGGGAAAAAAAGATAATTTCAGGCTCTGATAACCTGCATGCACCTTGGTTCTCTTTACCACCCAGCCCATCTTTGGTGTGCTTTGTTTTCACTGAGCAGGTTAAGTAGGAACAGATCTGGTTCTCCAAAAGCATCTGATTCTGCTTGCACAAAAGGTCAGACAAGCGGTGTGCTTAATTCAGTTTTGGAAAATATCAAAGGCACTACATGGTAAGTAGGGTTAAATTGAGGATGATGATGATGAAGATGATGATGATGGTGATAATGACAAAGATGATGTGGAATAGGAGAGTCTACTGAAGAGCAGAGGTTGTGCCAGTATTGATTAAGTTCACAGTCTTAAGTGAACAACCTGCCTATGAAGTCTCCTGGTCCAACATCTCTAGGGTCTTTTGGAAAAAGTCTCTAGGTCAACGGGGGGCAGGGGAGGTGAAGTCAACTTTAGGCCTTCCAAGTGCTGCTGAACTAAGACTCCCAGTGCTCCTCGTCATTTCCTATGCTGGTTGGAACTGGAAATTGTAGTTCAGCACAACTGGGAAGGGCCATAGGCTCTCTACCTCATCTCTCTCATCTCTCATCTCTCTCTCTCTCTCTGTTTCTCTCAACCTTGGCAACTTCAAGATGTGTGAACTTCAACTCCCAGAATTCCCTAGCCAGCAAGCTGGTTGGGGAGTTCTGGGACTTGAAGTCCACACATCTTCAAGCTACCAAGGTTGAGAAACACATCTCTATCTTTCTATCTATCTATCTATCTATCTATCTATCTCTCTCTCTCTCTCTCTCTCTCTCTCTCTCTCTCTCTCTCTATCTATCTCTCTATCTATCTATCTCTCTCTCTCTCTCTCTCTATCTCTCTATCTCTCTATCTCTCTCTGTCTCTATATCTCGTTAAGTTTTTAGCTAAAAGAGACAAGTAACCATCTGTGTATTATTAAGCAAAATATAGCTTCTTTGCTAAATCCCCCAGTTTGAGAATGGGGCATACCAGTAATTATATTTCTACCTGCATAGAGCCTTGGGGCAGACTTAGCCGTGTTGATGTCCTTTAAAGGATCGAACGTGTTCCTCGTTAAAGTCATCTCTTGAGGTGGAAGGTAAATAAAAACATACCAGCGAATAAAGCAAAGAGTCTGCTGTTGTAAGCTGGGGCTCATTTCTAAGGTTGCTTGCGAAGTCATACCCTGTTGCACCAAGACAATGCTGTGGAAATGAAAAATGAGTTTGTGTAAAAAGTTATCTTCCCTCAAAGAGACTACGGAAATAGCATTTCACAGCAGGGTTTATTGCTTTCCCTTAAGATATATAGACATGTGTTATCAGTTTAACACAGCGATTGGATTCCTCAAGCAATAATATAACTTCCAAAGTCAAAGAAAGAGTTTTGCCATCATGCTTGTAGCTTGAAATTGCTGATCCTGTGCAAGTTTATTCAGAGGCAACCCCCCTGAGTTCAGTCGGGTTGGCCACCAAACAGGTGTTTGCAGGATTTTGGCCATAAACATTCAGTCTTAAACTGGAATTTTAATTTTGTGTTCCTCTGTTCTCCTTGAAGCTTCAGGGAAATGTGCCTGTTTTTTTTTGTTTGTTTTTTAGTTATTTGCTTTATTTTATTTCCATTTATTCTACTTAGAAGACCAGCACTGGGTTATTTTTGTTCTTCATTTCACATTTCTGGGCATTAAAATTACTACAGAAACAGGTAGTCCTCTCTTCCTTTTCCTGTTTAATGTCAATGGACTGTTTTTTTCCTCCAGCGAAATGCTAAGATATATTAATGCAAATACCAGAAGGAAGAAATAAGATGCTCGCATCTTGTGTAGAAGGCATGATAAACCAGTCATGATGTGGTGAATTCTGGTGCTGCCACTAGTTCTCAGGAAGAGGAGAGCACATTCCAGAGAGATAAGAGGATTCACAGTCTGGAAAGTGTTTGTGGGAAAGCTAAGAGGTTCAGGATTGCCTGAACTTCTGTGCCTCAAATTCTGTGCCTTCTACTCTGGTAAATATGATTCAGGATATATCTCTATTTTCCCCAGTCCTCTTTGGGTCTTAATGTTAAGACACAATGGCTGAGTTTGCAGCATATGCTAGATTAATCTCACCTGTTGGGTCATATCTGTTCAGTGTGTCATGGGAAGCTAGCCATTGACTTCATTTGCCATATGAATCAGGCCATCATGTTAAGCCATAATATCATTTATTTGTTTGGGTGTAGCATGCTTTGGGAACATAGCTGTTGAATTTTGTTAACAGGGTTTTAGTGTGTTGGATGAACCCCTAAGCCAATACATTGCAGAACTCCTTTGAGGACTTGTCCCTGAACATTTAGTATAATTATGGTGGCTCACCCTGAAATTTGAGATGATGCCGCCAAGTATCAGAACTTATGGTCCCAAAGCCAAGCTGTTCATTTTCATTTGAAAGTGGTGAATCATAAATGTTGACTTCCAGCAAAACATCAGAGGCAAATTGATCTTTTCATTTCAGGCCGTGTAGCAGAATGGGGCTGTTTAAATATGCAGATTGATAAACATGAAAACAATTTTTCTATGTATACACCTTGAAATTGCTAATCTGTTGCTGCAAGGACTGGTATCCTGGGAGAAACTGAAATTTATTAGAGGGCGAACATTTATCTCTATCTGTCTATATTTAGTAAGCAGGAGTCCAATAGACATTCAGCACTTGGATGAGTACAAATTGTTACAGCTGTGGAAAATATGAGATTTATGCAAAGGCAATATAGGAGGTATGCAAAGCCAATCTAAATTCAGAATCCACCCATTTCTGAAACACAATATAAATACATGTCTGTCCTGGTTCAAGTAAACCATTGGCTAGGCATGGTATCACATAGCTATGCCAAGGTGAACAGTAGATTGGTAGATTGGTAGTAGAGTCCCATTCTCACTGATGCTTCCTGCACAGACAGCTTGCAATTCCCATATGCTGATCCAGCAAGGAAGATTTTCAGGGGAGAAGCTGACTTCCATTTGGACTTCTGTGAATTCATAGTTCAGGGAGAGAGGGATGGATGGATGGATGGATGGATGGATGAATGAATGCTGCAGGTACCAGATTCAGTCCTCAATAATCTTGCCATGGAGAACAAAATAAGATACTACATAGAAGAGTATTTATTTATTTTTATTTATTTCTCAGATTTTTATCACCACCCATCTCCCCCACATGGGGGACCCATGTATCTAAAAATATAGGAACATCATAGCACAGAAAGACCTGGTTATTAAACAAGAATTGGCTGGGACTGGAACTGATCTGTTCCAGAGGATCTAATGGTCATGAGCAGAGGTGCATGTTGATTCCAAAATTCTTAACATCTTTAATGGTGTCCAGGTTAACTTAGTTCTTTGACTAGGCAGAGGTCTAGTTTAGATCTTAAATGTGTTCAGTTGTTCTTTCCATTCCATCTGTTAAAACCTGCTGAGCCTTCTCACTTTTGGCAGTTATTTTGTCTTTGTATTTAGCTAATGGACAACTTAGGTTTTTGGAATGCAAATAACTGAGATCTCCAGAATGCATGGAGCATTGACTTATTCCTGCTCTTTGGTAATTCCATCCTCTTGGTGTTAGACTGGGAAATTAAAACACGTATTGGAAGAAGGCAATGGAAACCATGTCCATGCTGCTGCCTAGAAAACTCCGTGGATGTGTCCAGGTAGACCCCAGGAACTGGGTTTGATTCGAACAACTCTTTATCTTTTTGTAATAGTGGGTTAATTCAGTAATCAAGATGATTTGTGCAAATCTATCCAAGCGCTTTAATCTTTTAGTTTAATTTTTAGTATAATTTGTAAATTATGGTTTTAGAATATTGTAAACCATCCCAAGGACATGTTAGTTTGAAGGGCGGTGCATGTATTTGTATGCGTGTGCATAGGTATGTGTGTGAAGGACACACACAAGCACATTAATTCCATGCAACAGTGAGAACAAAAGAGGAACCTGCATGTGGAACACTTGTACAGGTTCTTTTTCCCTACCCTGATAAAGCTTGGAGGAGACCTCTAATCACTTGTCTGACATGTAACTTTCTAATAAAGTAGATTTACTAGTAAGAGTATTGGCTCCATTCCATGATCTTACATTGATTACATTTTCAGGGAGGTGATATGTAGATTAAAGACATTAACCTTCAACCAGTCCTGTTTCCTAATCATTTGCTGTTATGGACCTTTAAGAAAAAGGAAAAAAGGAAGGCTGCAATGAAGAATAAACTGTAAATGCAAAGTAGAGGTTAAATAAAGGGAGCTTCTTTTAGCAAATTTACACACAATGTTGAAGAATTAAAGGTTGGAAGGAGGAAACGGAGCAGAACCATCTGGAATAACGAACTTGTCAATGTGGCTTCATCCCTTCACGGTATGAATGACCACCTTGCATTACTCTTAGCATACCACTTTAAAGTGCCTACCACTTATCAGCACTTCCGTGCTTGTAACTGATGCTGTCAGTTCTAATTCTTCTGACGTAGGCGATCCATATGTTTGGCCAAAAGACAAAAGGGTCTGTAGCTCAAAGAAAAAGCAAATAATTTGCAAACACAAGAATGCAGCCTCGATGTTAGGGACAGCTCTACTATAGCATTGCTGGGTTATTTTTTTTTTTTTTTTTCAGATAAGGAACATTTTGCAATTGCTGTTCTATTAAAACACCCACAAAAACATAAAAAAGACGGAAAATTCCATCAACTTTCATCAGCCAAAAATCTGAACAGTAAGAACTGTGTTAACCATGAAACTGTTCTCTCTCTATTGACTCTACTAGCTGGCTCTGTTGAATAGCCCTCACTTCTTGTTTGCTTTAGCTTCATCAGTACATTAGTTCTACCTTCCTGGACAAAGGGAATCAATTCAAGATTCTGTTTTAGACCCAGAGCAGGCAAGGATAGGATGATCTTACTCACTATGCGGTTTCAAGGGATTGCACTAAATGGCCCTTAATTGGCCATCTACAGTTATTCATCTACATTCAAGGGCAAGGATGTCTTTATGAAAAATCTGGATGTGTGTGCAGATAATGAGAAGGACATGCAACTGCAGTGAAGAGTGGGCAAAGGCAACATACGCTGCAAATGTGGGCACTCATTTTGTGTCGTACTCACCATTAAGATTTATTTTCTCTGATGCGTGGAATGACAAGGGGACTATGCAAAACAGTTGCAATGATTCACACATTTTACCATCTATGGCATGCATCCATGTTGCTCATTAGCAGCAGCTTTGAGTAGAGCCAATGATACAAAATGATGCCATCTTGAATGTAAAATGATTATAATTTACATCTGTTTTCATGCATGAAGTTCTCCTCTGTTGAAGCTCTAGCTATGAGCAGAGACTGGTGGCTTTTCTTTTTTTTCCTTTTTCCTTTTAGAAATACTGCCCACATTAAATCCAATACATGGATTCTTTTGCTATTTGATCATCTCGGGCCACATTCCTGCAGCCAAGGGTCATGTTGGGCTAATGGCACATTTGGAATTCTGAGAACATGTTATGGCTACCTTAAAAACACTAATTGCCATAGGATAGAGTTTGCTTCCTCATCAAATTAGGATAGAGTTTGCTTCCTCATCAAATTAACAGTCACGGCAGATCTGACGTGTCACAAAACACCCATTTACCAAGAGATGAATTGGTAAGGTTGCTTCCTACCATCTTTCCAAAATCCCCTGGTTGTTCCAAATCATTTGCAACTTACCTTGTCTTTTTTTTCTGAGCAGGTATGCACCTTTCCAAAAAAAAAAGCATTTGGCCACAGCCACCCAGACCTTTTATTTTTAAAGAAAGCTATATATGTGGAGGAACACAAGCTTTCTGGTAAATAAAAATAACACTTGAGGCTATTGGCTTCTCATTTTTTTCCCATGGAAAGAATTTGAAACAATTAGGTGGAATGGGGAACCTGATGGGAGCTAAGGAAATATCAATGGGCACAATGATACTCCATAGAGCTAGGTGGTTTTCCCTTGCCTTATGCAGAGCCAGTTCAGGATTTGGGGGTAACAGCAGGGGATAAACTTTTCTTCTCTCATTGGTCCATCTTTTCATTTTTAGTCACCAGATCTAGGACCAGCTTCACATTTTGGAGATCTTTGGGTAGCAGGCCATCTTCATGAGATGTTCCCTGCCTTCTATCATTACTCATTTGCTCATAGTTTTCTCTGAATAAGTCTGCTTGCAGCTCAGAGATGGAGGTGAGCAGAAACTGGCTTTTCTTCTCACTGCAACCATTGTCCACTTAGAAAAAGTGGGTCTCTGGGTGGTGAAGGCAAATGTTTTGGCTCTGAAGGTCCCTTGACTCCAAGATCTGATACGGGATGCTAATCCACTTTTATATCAAGCATTTGGCACTTTCATCCCTTCCCCAGAGCATTACCTCTACAGTGCATTTAGGTCCTGGCCAGCTTGTTTGCTTATTAGCTTTCTGTAAAATGGATGCATAGCAGCTATTTCTTAATGGGACCTTATCAGAGCCATGTTGTGATGACACTCATAACATTTGTTCAATTTTTCCAATTACTGCTGGCCCCAAAAGGGTAGAAAGTCCTGACCAGCAAACCCCAGAGGCAATTGTCTAACAACCACAATAAACTGGGGAGCTTCAAAGAGTTTGAGACTCTACACACCAATAATGGAGTCCCTTGTGGAGACACAGACCTTGATAGACACTTGGGAAAGCCAACGCCTCTTCCACTAAGCATTTGGCATCTTTCTTTTCTCCTCTAAAGCATGCTTTGAAGGCTGTCTTCTTGAAAATTTATGCTGTGCTCTCTTGTGCCATTTTTGCTGTGCTCCATTGTTTCTTTCTACCTTAGCAAATCAGATGATTGATCTACTCCTTACAAGGTAAAATGACTGGGTATTGTCCAGAAGGAGATGATTGATCTGAAAAATCTGAAAAAGATATGTGTGTGTGTGTTTTAAACAAGTCCACCTGTTACCAGATAGTTTCAAATATTCCAATAGCAAAAGCTGCATTTTTCATGGTGATGTGGCAAGAGGTAGATATTTTCTGAGGCATGTGAAAAATAAAATGCTTTGGGGAGGAGGCTGTCAAAGAGAACTAACGTAGTAGTGGTTAAGATGTTGGTTCTGGAACAGGGAGATCTGGCTTTCAATTGTACCTCTGTGTGTTATGGGACAGTGGTAAATTGATATTAAAAAGGGCCCTCTAATTTTAAAATCATTTTCTAATTTAAGTTTTATATTTCAACAGCAGCATTACCTAAAGAGGCAATTCTTTTCAAAACTGATGTTATTGTGAATGATTTTATTGCAGAGATTTCAGATGTATTCTCGGCAGATCTTTTTTCACTACTTGGAGGGCTTTAAAAAATCTTTGAAATGGTGGCAATCAGTATTTAAAGTACATGTTTTTAAAACTGGGTTCAAAACATTAGTTAAAATGCTGGATAAATGCTCACCGCAGCTTTGCTCAGGAGCATTGGGAGTATGCTCCTCCTACTATCTCCTATCATTTGATAAAGTTGGCAACACTTTGACAATGATGTGGAAGAAGGTTACAGACCTCATGTACACATAGCAGCTCATCCCTGCTATCTACTAAAGTAGCTGGTATTTTTTCAGGCTTCTGAAAAAAAGGTGCAGTTGATTTAAGGAGCTGACTCATTAAAGTGAATGCAACACAACTGGGTTTTTTTTCAGGGAGAAGCATAAAAAAAAGAGGAAGCTTTCATTAAGAACAGAGAGGTGCTGTGCCCACATTTGTGTGAGGTCCAAAGAACTTCCAAATGGTTTCTGAAGTTTTCTCAGCCCTATTTCATTGTGTATAGTCAAGAATAATTGATGGCCCCTTCTCCATTGATACATGTTACCGCAGGAGAGTGTGGGAAAGCTGGAAAACGAATGGGAGAGGACACAGACATAAACAATGAACAGGTCAAAAGTGAGTCTGTTGGAAGCTTGTCTCATAAATGATAACTTAGCCCAGGTGAGGAGAAACCTGGGAAAAAGCGTTTTGAAGCATTCAGGGAGAATCCACCTTGATGAACTCATTATGACTGAGACTAGAAAGTTTCTCCTACAATTTCAAAGATTTTTGTATTTACCGCTTTTAGCCTTAAAGATATTTTACTGAATTCTTCATGGTTCTTACTTTTTTTTTTCATCTTGCCCAACTGTGAGGAGCTTCCAGTTTCTTCGTGGGGGTGTAAAAACACATCAATGATCTGACTGAGCATAACATGTGTGGAAAGGCTTCCTTTACTTCTTCCTGGGAAGTTATCTTGAAGAGCTTGCACACAAGCCTTGATCTGGACCAGATATGCATGCAGGATGTTATTACTTAGCTGTTGATTAGCAGGCAAATGAAAAAGTGGATGGGGGCAAGCCAAAGGAACGACTGTATCTTAATTGTTACTGCAATCTGATTTTCCTCTTTCTGCCACCTTAAATTCTACAATTTGGTAGCTTTTCAAGGGCTCTGGATATTGCATCCAGGACTTAGAAGGGGCCCACATTATGCATCCCTAGCAAAGACTTTGCTTTGTTTGTCTTAGACAAGCCACCACCTTTCAGTCAAGGGTCTCCCATTTGCAATCTGGGAACAATTATTTTGGTTCCCAGGATAGGGATGAAGGAAAGGATTTCTATTATGTACAAACAGATTATGAAGCACCCTGCATCACTCCCCATCAATGTCATATGGAAAAACAATATGTCTGTTGATTGCATTTTAATCTTGTACATGTTTAATTGAGGATTTCTCTATCCCCTTTGAGTGTGTAACTTCCCCGTTAGCTTTGTTTTTCTTTCTTTGTTTGTTTGTTTGCCAGTGTTAGTGTGAGACAATAAAAAAAGCTCTTCTGGCATTTCAGACAATTCACATCACATCTGCATTCCGACTTCTGTTGGTAAACATTTAACTCTGGCGTTTCTTGACTGAATGCCTTGGATTTGTTTAAACGTGCAATGGTTTATTTGGCAAACAACGTTTTGATTACTTCAAGCTTGGCAATTGTGTTCCTATTTAATTTCCTCCAGCGGCAGGAGAATAATGGAGAAGCATTGCTACAATGGTTGATTTTGTGGCTGAACTACCCCAAAGCACAAAAGGAAATGAAGTGTGATGGGAAGCTGGTGAAGCTTGAAGATAGGTCATTGTCATCAGAAGAGGTGGCTTCTTAGGATCTGAAGCTGGCAAGAATGGAGCTGAAAGCTGAAATTACAAGATAAAAGAACAGAGAGACAAGACTGAGCAGTTCTGACCATCCTACATGATTACTATGAGGACAATGTTCATGTGTAGTTGTGCAAAGCTGGCCCTACCGTTTTGCAGAATGAAATGTAAGTTACCTTTCTCCAGTGCCCTCCAGTCACACTACCTGGAGCAGCTAATTTCCTTGTGCCTTTCTGGAGCAGCTAGCTGTTCTAGCTAACAGCTCTATAGATGTCATTCTGATAGGGACCTCAGAGGGACCTATTGTGGTTGTGGCATCTTCTTGCACAGGCAGCTGTATTGACTGCTTTGAAAAACTTCCCCTTGGAACAATACATACGGGGAGTCTGGCAGGGATAGGCAACTTGGTGTCTTCTACCAATTTGTTGCTGTGATTCCCATAATCTCTTGCTATTGGCCACACTGGCTGGGTCAGTGGGAATTGAAGTCCAACAATTCTAAAGGATGTCAATTTGGTATTTTGGCAGTTGGCCACTTGGTGAGTGGAAGTGAATGCAACTGAGGGAAGAGGACTCTCACAGACTGCTGAGAGAGAAGTGAGCGGCAAATCCTACTTCTACCACAAATGGTGGGACCTTCTGTTTCAGATGGCATGCTCTCTTCAGCTGCCCTTGTGGATGTGTCACTGTCAGTCTAGGGGAACCCAAGGAGGTTCACACTAAAAACCAAGGCTCACTGTTGCTGAAGTGCTTTCAAATAATCGGTTGACTATCTCAATTCAAAGAGCCTTGAGTCACAGGTTTTGGAATGTTCTCTGAAGCCCAAGCAACTGCCTGTCACAGAATGCAATCCTGGGCATGAAAGACCAATGACCTGATTCAACAGAAAGCAGCTCTATATGAATTGGAGAGAAGACTGTACTGATAGACCACCATTCTAGCATGTCCACAGTAGATCTTCTATATTTTTTTTAAAAATGAGAAGGCATATCTTCCTTTCTTTCGCATTGATAATGGTTTAGATTCTTCTTAAAGATGGTACCCTCCACAGTAGCATATTTGCTTTGAAAATTAACAAACACTTCTTCCAAAAAATTTAATGATCCACATTAATCTAGGAGGTCCCCTTTTCCCAACCATAGTAGAAGTCAAGGAATGTGGCTTATTTTCTCAAATGTCAAGACATTTGACAATCCAGATTGAACAATGTACCAATGGGATCTGTGATAAAAAGCTTTCTTTAATGCTGTCTTGAGTATGTGCAAAGGTATCCAGACATATGACAGGACTAAGTTCTTTCTCTCTGCCATTCCATCTCTCCTCTATCTCTCATGCCTGCATGGATGTACCCAGATAAAGGAAGCAATTTAGAGCATGGCTCCCAACATGCCAAATGTGGCCTTTGGGTTAATGAAAGGGGGACACAGCCAGAGGCTCCCAACCCCAGCTTTAAAATCTGGGACTCTATTAATGGACTAAATCGTGACTTTAAAAAACAAAATGCTTGTCCAGAGTTAAGGAATGATCACTTTATAAAGTGAGTTGTCAAAATCAGTTTAATGGAGCTCAGTTTCCCTTACATTCAACCTGCTGTGAATATACCTCCTACGCTATTTTTTATAGCCTGTCCTGAGTTAAGAACATTTGGCAAAGTGGAGATATTAATTTAGACCTGCCATTAAGAATAATGGAATGTTGAATCATCTCACTTTTAAACTAGAGTTGGTTGTGAAATGGTTGAGGACAGTTTGATTAAAATGCACACAGATTCTCATTTTGAAAAGTACTTGTTTTCCTAAACTTTCTTCAAGATTTCAATTTCATTTTGAAACTCATCCAAAAACAAGGAATAAGGATTTTTAAAATTGTATTTAGACCGTTATTTTGGCATTTCCAAAAGTTAAAATCTGGGTTGAAAATAAGCATGGCTGTAAAAGTAAGCAACAAAAGGGATCTAAAGACTATATATAGCTCGCTGACATGTTGGCTGCAAAATTCTGGGAAAAGCAGTCCCCGTACATTTGGAAGTGATCAGGTTAGCTGTATTCTTGATTTAGCCAGTTAACTGTAGATGTAATAACTGAATATAATATACTCCAGCTGCAATATTCCTTTCCTCCCTTCCAATGAAGGAAAATTAAGAAAGCAATCTAATCAGACAAGCTTTAAGTTCTTACATAATTATTTTAAAATTTGGATTCTCCCTACTTTTATAATAGTAGGAAACTGTATTGCCCCATTCTCAACAGAGGGAACAATTCCGTCTCTGGCCAAAGGTAAGGATATTTATGTCCCTTATTTCCTCTTTCTCTACTCATTCCCATGGCATGCTCCATCATTCCTGAGTTCCACACAATTGGCACTCAGGATTGTTCACTGGTGGTAGAAAAGTAATTATTCTCCAGGAGAAAGACTGAATGAATGTTCATTGTTGGAAGAATAGAATGAAGTTATTAGTGTTAGATACAAAACAGTCAATATATCTCTCCTAAATCATCATTTAGGGTTTTTTGTAACTAACACGTTACTCATATATCCCATGCTAGTTTTCCCTTTCGTACCTCTTCTGCTCCTAACCATTGTATTTGATTATGTATCAGGCCATCTTGGTCCTTGGCTCAGATTTTTCCCCCACTTTGTGATTTTCCATCTATCCAGATACTTATCAAGTGATTACTCATTAAATATCTTCAGTGTTTTCCCTGATCAGATATGGGCTATTGCCAAGAGATTTGTTTTTAACAGTTGCATGGCTTCTAATTTTAGAGCCATATTTTTTCACTTTGAACTTCTGATGGGACAATTTCATAAATTTCTGAGAAAATACTCTGTGAAGAGGCTGCTTATGACTGGTAAATTGCAAAAACATCCTGAAAGAAGGCAAAAGCAAGTTTTATCCATATTGGCTGCCCAGAAAACTATGTGGACATGTTCATGAAGTCACCAGGAGTCAAGCTTGACTTGAAGCAGATGTTACCTTTGAAGAGTATCCAGAAACTTCAGTTGGGGCAAAGAGTTGGAACCCTGTTAAAAAACTTGCATTGATTGCTAATCAAGTGTTGGAGACAACCTTTAAAGCCTGAAGCAGCTTAAGGTTTGGCTGCCTGAGGGACTGCTTATATTATGGATATGCCCAGGCATTAAAGGCAGCAGGAGAAGCCTCATAGATGTCCTCATATTCAGAGCCCATCGGTCAGACCCATAGAAAAAGTGTTCTTCTGCCTTGTTTTCACTGGGAAGACATTTTCAGGGAAGCTGAATGTGCAAGGCTCTCTTCTTCAGCCAGACTTTTTCAGTTGTGTGAATATTAACTGTAGGGTTTTTCTTTAGTTTCTCTAGTTTGTATTTTATTTGAAACTGTTTGATGCATTAAGGACCCTTGGTGTGGGGGAAGGGATATGAACTGAAATCAATGAATAGATAAGCAAACATCAGTAGATCACTTTACAGGATTATTGTGAGAACGAAGCTAAGACTTATTTGGAGTTCTTACAAGGAAGCATCAGACCTGAAGAAGTCACTCATTCTTCATGTCAATTAAATGAATAGCTATTGCCTTTGTCCATCAATATGATTGATTACACTGTGTGTACCAAAGAGCATTGCAGACAGAAATATTGGCCTGAAGCTTAGCTGTGAAATCTTCTGTGAAATAATCTAAGATCTAACATCCCCACCTTCCTGAGGCTACCAAACTGTTTTTCCCCCCCAAGTGAGGGATATAGGAAATATCATAGCTAGATAGATTAATGGCGGGTAGGTGGGGATATTAGCCTCCAGTCTAGCATTTAACAATGAAGTGAATGAAAGCAAGCCTATTGAGTTTCTGAGCTTCAGCAATTTTACCCTAAAATGTATAGATTTGGGATTTTTTGATATTAAAAAGTAAAACACTTAACTGAGTTTGCCAGGCTGCCTTTGAATGAGACTCAGCTTACCTGTTTGTAGCATAATCATGTCTGTCTGTCTATTCATGAACAATTTTTGGGCTTCACAGATGGTTCAGACTAACACCACTTAGACTGTAATGTTTATTGCTCTCCAGATTCAAGGTCTCCAACCTTTTTTATTATTGGCATATTTGGAATTTTAAGAAATGTCATGGGCACTCTTACAAAATGACTGCCAAAAAGGCTGTGGCATTACAAAACATCCCTTTTCACATACATTGTAACTGGGTGATTGTTTCCGTCAAGGCAGTTAGATAGGGGCCCCTGGAAAAAGAATATGGCTATGCCCTTAAAATATTTTATATACAAATTGAATTCAGAACACTTGGGCCAGCCCAAAGATGGGATGGCTCATTTCAGAGTTAGAACTTACTATGACAGAACATGTTGTAAACTCTTATTTCATATTCTTTCTTATCTTGGCTCAATGTTTCCTTCTACTTTTGGGATTGCATCCAAAATTGTGCCTAGTATCACTGTGCCTAAACTGATAATAATACTTGCCCAATCTGGGTTAATCCTTGAAATCTTGGTTTTGTCTTCCCTTGGGATATTCCACTCTCTAGAACTCCAGGTTTATGTTTATTTGGCTAAAGTATTATTTCTCTGAATCAAACCTTGGAAGATGATGGTTGTCCCCAATGGGAATACAACCAGAAGTGTGGAAGGAAGCAATTCCACTGGTACAGCTTTTTGAAACCTGGGGTCTTCAGAATATGTTCATACCACAATCCCAGAGTTCTCTGTGACCATGCTGTGGCTGGGAATTCTGAGGATTTCAGTCCTAATTTATCTCAAGGCCACCAGTTTTACTACATTCTCCTTCCTTCTTCCTGAATGTTTGCAAGCATCTTGTAAACCATCATCAGCCTGTAGCACATCTTCTTGAGAATGTACGTAGATGATGGAATTTCTCCCACTTGCTGGCTTTCCTGGATTGAACTTCACCCAAGGAAACAATTTCTGGGAATACTCTCTAGATTTAAAGGGGTAGGTCCATGTACTGTACTTCCAGTTTTCAACTATGTTTTGTTTTTCACTTAAAAAAAAGTTTTTAAAATGTTGGAACCTAATGATTTGTAACCAAAATGAAAGTCTATGTTTGTTATTGATTTTGCTTTAATTCCTTGGAAACAATATTGATCTTTAAGAGATACATTTCAACACTTTGAAACCGGCACATAAAGCATTTTCCATGCCATTGATTAATAGATGCTATATATCATTTGGGCTTTTAATGAGGCACTTTCTCTTCACTGAAGTGCTGCATTAGACCAGAAGATCCATCTAGGCTCTATCCCTAAGAAGGCTGTTTAAAATATTCCTTGTTTAACTCACAGTATTTCTCCCTTGCAAATGGCTACTCATTTTATGGATCAAACAACCCTTGTTTAAACTTAAACTCCATTAGTACTCATTAAGTAACCTTTGTTCAACAGTAGCTCTAAATGTTTAAAGAAAAGGATTCTATCTTTAAAAGAGAAGAAAGGGTTTTCTTTAAAAAAAAAGGGTTTTAAAGAAAACTCTCATTCACCATAAGATTGTTCAAAGAAGCTCCTTCCCATCACATTCTATTAATTTATCTTTGTAATTTTTCTGGTCACTTCCAACTGTAGCCCTGGGCTGCCCCCGGCATATTATTTTCTAAGAATGCCTTTGGGTAATGCTACCAGATCTGGAAGGCAGAAATCCAAGTGACACCAGATTCCAACGAAGAGATACAAAATTGTGGTCTAGTGATCATCCAGAGATTTGCAACTCAAATCTGAGGTTTATGCTGGGTCCAGAGGTATGATTGGAAATACCTCTTTATTTAATTAATTAATTTAAATAAATACATTTATTTATTTATCTATTTATTTAAAACCCGCTTGAGGCTGATGCTTCGATGTATAGTGCGCTAGCTTCCTTTTTTAATTAAAGGAAACTAAAAAAAAAAATCAGATGAGTCAGGAAACCTGCAGTTACCAAGGGCTGTGTGTACAAGAACAGTGATATCCATAAGTGACATGTGTAGGATGCAGGAATGAGGACAAAAAAAAGGCAGGAAGCTGTATTTACTGAAACACAAACCAAGATTTAGATCAATATGTGGGTCTGATGATACAAAATAGTCTTTTGGTTGTAACTACTTGGTTGGCTGTGTCTGAAATAGAAAAGATCCATATTTCTGACATAGATTTACCAAGCTGCTGCTTTTTTCGCTGCTGCAGTGCAGCTTCTTAGCAGGCAACACAATGTTATGAATTGTCTGCTTAGCAGAAGTCAGTGCTGATTTATAGGCAGTCTGGGAACTCAGCTCACTCCCACCTTCCCAGAGAACTTCAGCATCAATGGATCATCTGTCAGTCATCTACCAGAATTTCACACTGGGCCTTTGGATTTTGATCCAAGGCAGGGAAGAGTCCCTGAGTCCTCTCTACTGCCTTCTTTAACCCATAAAGTTCCTTCAGCCTTTCCAAGAAGGCTCATCCTTCCCAGTCCCTTAAATTGGTGGTGTCACATGGGCAGTGGCAAAGGCAAGTGGTAGATGAAAAGGAGTATGGTTCTCTCCTTGCCATGAGCCTGGCAAACAGTATACTGAGTCTGAAAGGCCTTTGGGAGCTATCATTTCCAACAAGGTCTTAGCAAATGTAGTGTTCTCTTTTCTCCATGTTGCTGTCCATTCCAGAGAAAGGAAGAGAGAGGTGACATGGGGAAACAGAGTTTTTTTTACCTGGATTTCTTGATTTATTTTCTGCTAGGAAAATCAGGCCCAAGAATGCTCTGAGACTCCGAAAGGCCCTGTCCATCTCTGTTAAAGAAATAACCCTGGCTTATTTCTTTAACAGAAATGCAAAAATCAGCTGGTCTAATTCTGCTTGCACAGAACTAAAAATGATAGGTTCCAAGTTCCTGCAGGTCAAACTGTTGATTAAAACAGGATGGCAAAACATCTGGCCATATGTCCCCCTATGAGTCTCTTACACAACTGCAAAACTTCATCATTTCATCATTAAAACACAGCTGGGTGTGGGGGCACAGCATATTAAGGCCAGTAGGTGAATAAAGTCTCCCTCAAGTTGACCTTGACTCTTGGTAACTTCACCCATATCTTTCTGCTGTCTTTGTGTAGAAGATAGTCACTTATGAACCCTTCAGCTGGCCATCTTCATTCCTCCCCTCTTCTTTGGAACAGCATCCCACTAGTTCTGAGTGGCCCCTAGTCTGCTGGGCTTCAGAAGGCCATCAAAACCTGAGTTTCCCAGCAGGCCTAGGGCTGGAAATGTTGAGAGCTGCCCCTTCCTGGATTACAGTCAGAGTGGAGTCAAACTTATCTCTGGCACTATTTACTTATTTATAAATTTATTCACCGTCCATCTCCACCTCATGGGGAACTCATGTTTTGTATTATATTTTTATTTGTGTTTTAGGCTCTGTATACTTGGAGGGGAAGTACCAGGGAATTCCAGACATGGAGGCTAGACCGAGAATTCAGGTGGGGGGAATCTAGGAAAAGATCAAAGGCAAATTGCATCTCTCTATCTCTCTGTCTCTCTCTGTTTTATTTATTTATCAAATTTTTATACAAAGTACAAAATCTTATTTAAGTAAATAGGGTATGCAAGTGCTCTGAGTTGGTTTCAGCTGGAGCAGCATATAACCCCTGCAAATCTCAGGAGGGAGATGGGTGGTGATAAACATTTGATAAATGAATAAATAAAATAAATAAATAGATACATCAATTGAGATGCGGTTTGCCTTTGATCTTTTTCTAGATTTCCCCCACCTGAATTCTCAGTCTAGCCTCCATGTCTGGAATTCCCTGGTACTGTCCCTCCAAGTATTAACAAGGTCTGACCATGCTTAGCTATTTCAAGATCAGCTATCATGGACGGAAGTTTAGGGCCTGTAAACATCTGTTCCTTTGGTTTGGGGAGAGAATGCTTTTCTGCTTAGGGTGTTTATTTTTTGTTAATTTCTCCTGGCTCTTTTCTGCCCCAGCCTCACCCACTTTTTGAGTGGGAAACATCTCCCCCACATGAAAGGTTATCCACTTAAAAAGACAGCTACAAAGCTTGAATTCTGCTCAGGATGAGTTGATAGAATACCTTCCTACTTAATCTGGATGATCATATTCTTTCCTTAACTGGAATAATGGTAGTAATGCAGAAACATCTTCTGTTTTAGGACCTGTGGCAGGAATACATGTTCTTATAAACCAAATAGATAACTGCCATAAATGTTCTTATATACCAGACAGATAACTGCCATAAATGTTCTTATATACCAGATGGATAACATGTTAATTTTTTCTTTGAATTTAACATTTCTATAGCATCCTAGTATTGTAAAGGACCTAGGAAATAATACAGTGTGAAAAAGGTTTTGAAATCTACCCAGCTAAGCAGCCTTGGCCCATCTGTACCATTTGCCAAAGAATTATTTACATCCCAATCCTTCTGAAATGCTAATCTCTGTCATTATGAACTACTGAAGGGAAATGGAAGATAATTTCCTTTCATTACTTTATAGAAATAAAGGAAAATGTCTTTTATCCCTCTGTCCTTTTCTTTCTTTATGAGCCATTGTTTCTTAGATCAAAGGCAGCCTGGGAGTTTTGCAGGTGGTCACTTATACCTTTTGAAGCTTTATTCCTCCATCCCGCCTACAAAAACAGACAACCCCCCCCCCCCACTTTCAAACTAGCATTTTGTTGCTGAGTTAGATTGGGAGGAAACGCTTGGGGGGGAAAAAGAAAAGAAAAGCCGCAAAGGATGTAGGAGGTGATGTAACCTTAGAGAGAGAGAGTAAAATATAAGTACATTTATAACCACTGTCAAAAGGATTGGAAGCTGCTTCTTTGTAATCTTTATAATCTGGCTGGGGAATTCTGGGACTGGAAGTCCACAGTGCTTAAAGTTGCCAAGGTTGAGAAATGCTGGGTTAGATGATCAGAGCTTGGACAAGAATGCTTCTGTTCTCTGTCTGCAATTACACCTGCTCTGAAGGGCAATCACAGTGTATTAAAAACAGAAAGAACATTCAGACTTCATATAAAGCTCTGGGATGCTTGCCTAGTTTTGCTCTCAAACTGATATAAACCTGTTCAAAAAGGAGGGTGTCAAAGCACTCACTGCTGACCTTCCCTTCATTCTCTCACAACCTCTCTGGGAGTTGCGATCCACACTTTGAGAAATGCTGTGTTAAGACAGAATGTGGCTTACAGGTAGTCCTCACTTTATGACCATTTGTTTAGTGACAGTTCTGACTTACAATGGAGCTGAAAAAAACGACTTGCAACCGGTCCTCACACTTATGACTGTCGCAGCATCCCCGCAGTCACGTGATCATGATTTGGGTACTTGGCAACCGGTTTGCATTTATGGCCATTGCAGCGTCCCAGGGTCACGGGATCGGCATTTTCGACATTCCCGGCCAGCTTCTGGCAAGCAAAATCAATGGGTAACTGTGTGATTTGCTTAACGACCTCACGGTTCACTTAATGATCATGGTGATTCGGTTAATGACCCCACAAAAAAAGTAAAATCGGGTTGGATTCACTTAGTGACTGCTTCACTTAGCATCCAACATTCTGGTCCCAATTGTGGTCTTTAAATGAGGAATACTTGTATTTGCTTGGCTGTAGCAAATTATAGGACTATAGGAACTGGGGGTTATTAATCTGGATTTGGGGGTTTGCATACAGTATTGAGTGAACCTAGTCAATGTCACAAGTATAGTTATTTGTACGTTATTTTGTACAAAATGATTTTGGCAGTGCATACTTGTTTAAGATCTGACACCAGGGTATTTATCTAAAAACCTGAAAGCCTGATGGTTTCTTCTGCCCTCAGCAGGGCCTTTATAAGTCTCAAAACCATCTGGGAGCAGAAAGTTCCAATCTTCTCCTTGCTCCTTTTTTTCTGAGCTAGAAATCCCTACATTTTGTAACCGTTCTGCTCCGAACATATAATGTGTGGATAGCATAGCATAGCATAATATATAATGCATCAACAGGCCAGGAAAGCAAGCTCTTCGCTTATAGTACAAAATGTAACGCCAATTTTTAAAAAGCTCTGGGTGAACCTCAGAAGCCTGCGTTAATACCCACTCAGATTGATCAATGCCTCGACTGACTGAATTGAAATGAATCCCTTGCATGCTTCATACATTTACGTCTGCCCAGCTAGGACAAGAATGATGGGATTTGATCTGGATTTGATCTAGTGCACTGGGCTGTTTTATCCCCACTTTCGCTAATTAGGATTTCTTTGCTTTGTCTTATCTGCATTCTCCCTCCCAGAAGTCCTGAGAGTCCAGCTGCTGCTGGAGGCCAGCGTAACCCGTCCTTCCATTTTCCTTCCTGAAGATCTCCTCTCCCTTCCCGCTACTCATCCAGCTTCTCTCTGGGCATCCGTGTAACCTGGTTCCTTTGAGCCACAGCAAACTCCTTGCAATCCCATTAAGTTCAGAGGCCATTTTAATATTTTAAAAATAATCTCAAAGGCATGCTAGTTAATAACTGCAGATACACGCTGGGTTGCCTTTTAGCCATGTCCTCCACGGGTATGAGTTTTATTTATAAGTATGCTTTTATTTTAAATATTGATCACACCTATTCCCCATTTTTAAAAATAAAAATTTCATCCATGGAATTGTGGGGATGTTTCCATAATCTAGGGATGCGGTGGCGCTGCGGGTTAAACCGCTGAGCTGTCGATCGGAAGGTCGGTGGTTCGAAACCGCGCGGCGGGGTGAGCTCCCGTTGCTAGTCCCAGCTCCTGCTCACCTAGCAGTTCGAAAACATGCAAATGTGAGTAGATTAATTGGTACCGCTTCGGCGGGAAGGTAACGGCGTTCCGTGTCGTCATGCTGGCCACATGACCCGGAAGTGTCTATGACAACGCCGGCTCTAAAGGCTTAGAAACGGAGATGAGCACCGCCCCCTAGAGTCGGACTCGACTGGACTTTACGTCAAGGGAAACCTTTACCTTTACCTTTTCCATAATCTATTCTTTTGAAATTCCAATGGAGACTTAACCTGATTTCCTCTTCCAGTGCTAACACGTGCCTTGCAATTTGGATTTGGCACTTCTTCAAATGCTTTGCGCGTGTCCGTCTGTTCATGCTCAATGCAACATTTTAAACAAATTGTTTGACTTGCAAAGGCGAAATGCGTGGCACAGGAGAGCCAACTAAAGAGTGTGAATTTAATGTCAGACATAAGCTTGAGGCCCTTATACTCCTGGTTTTCCTCAACCTTTTTTTAATTTTGAGAAAAAGAATCCTCGCCCAAGATTATTTTTATCATCTGAGTACGGAGATAAACCTATAACCTTGGAATGGGGAAATCTGACACTGGTAAAGCTATGTTGTCCTAAAGCTGAGAAATCCTGATTTCAAACACCTCCAAAGAATATATGCTGGGTGTTAGGTATTTTCTTCAGTGATGGAAAATTATTTAGATCAGCTGCAATCATGGAAATAAATTAATAAGCAAACCAGAAATAGATCCAGAGGTTGACATCTCTATGGTGTCTGTAGAGGCCATCTTCTGATGGCCTGTCTTTCATGGCCACGTCTGGGAAACCACAAAGGAGTGTTGAAGGATTGCCCTGAATGGGGTGGCCAAAGATTCCTATACTCAGATTCCTCTTCAGGGTATTGCTGAGCCCCTAATCCTAGGACTGTGGAGAATCCAAGTTCAAATTCACTCTCAGCCACGGAAGTTCACTAGATGACTTTGGGCCAATTGTTCTCTCTCAACCAAAGCAGCTCTGGAGGGTGTTTGCGGTGCTGAAAAGTAGGAGGAAGGTGAACTGTGTAAATATGGATAACCACCCTGAGCTCCCTGTTTCGACAGAGATCCAACAAATAAAGTATTAATATACGTGTTATGGAATGTGTCTCTGGAGGGGCAGGTGATGTGATGGACTTCAGTAACGCTGCTGATTCTCAGGAAGGAGGGAGCACATTCCAAGGAGGAGAGCGGGATAAGAGAAAACCCAGCCCAGAGATGGAACGTGGGAAGACTAAGAGGTTCAGGATAGCCCCGCCCTACAGCCTTCCCAGGTTATTTCCCCTTAGGCTAGGTAGAGTAGATTCAGCCTGGCAAGATTCTGTCTATATGGTGTGAGCAAATAAAGAACTGGAGTTTGGCTGGATTGGTTCTTTGTCATTCTTGGGCTGGGCCTGACAATACTGTTCTTCAATCATGATTAGAATGTCTTTACTTTCAGTTCCTGGACTGTTTTTGTCCCTTTTAACTACACCTCTATAGTTTACTTTCCTGCTATTTGGGAACAAGGGAACTGCTATTTGAGCCTAAAATAGGCTTAATATAGTTGTTTGAAGAAAAAGAAGAGAAAGTAAGAGAAAAGAAATCCAATTTCTGCCCCCCACCCTCCAATCAGGAAATCCCAGCCCTGCCTGTTTGCCATCATTGCTGCCCATTATGGATTTTTAGGTCCCCCATAAACCATTAAGTGGAGAGCCAGTTTGGTGGTGTGGTGAAGGCACCAGGCTAGAAACCGGGAGACTGGGAGTTCTAGTCCCGCCTTAGGCATGAAGCCAGCTGGGTGACCTCAGGCCAGTCCCTCTCTCTCAGCCCTAGGAGGGAGGCAATGGTAAACCACTTCTAAAATCTTGCCAAGAAAACTGCAGGAAAGTGTCCAGGCAGTCCCCGAGAACTGGACGTGATTGAATGGATAAAAACAAACTTTCTGCTACAACACAGCCTTTCAATAATTAACCCCAGTATTTTGAAATTAATATATATATATATCGTAAAATGGTGGAATATGGCTTTAAATGTAATTTCTCTTTCTCTCTCTTTCATGCCAGAAAAACATGGATATAGGATGGAATGAATGAGTGCATGAATGCCAATGAAAGTGATATGGATTGAAAATAATTCACTCACCTCTGTGGGGTATTGCCCTAATATTGTTCACTGCAGCTCAGGCGATATGCACTGTCATTTTTTCTTTGGCTTGGAATGAAAAATAGCATAATAAATCACATTATATCAGACCTGATTATTCTTTTAAGGTAGGCCATGATAAAAAAAAATAGGAGGAATAGCTATGGTTAAAACTAAGTGCTCTACAAGAATATATACAGTATATATATATATTTTAAAGCTCCATCTCAAAAAAAGAATTCTGTGTAATTTGTAGTTTCCAGTGTGAACATGATTTGTTCCAATAAAGATATTGCTTGCTCTCTGTTCTCATAGTAATGATGTCTTCTGAGAATAAGGGAAGAAAATTCATTTAGAGTACAAGTACTTTTGGCAAGGAGATGCTTTCCAGAACAAAGTGAATTGCTTGAAATTGGTTTGCTTCTGGATTTAAATCTAGCACTTTGGAATTTAAATTTTCCCCCAATGAAGGACTATAGTGAGCTCAGAACACCCTGGATTTCTTCACATCATCTTGTCTGCTTTTTACTCTAATTTTGTGTGTGTGCTGTTTCAAAGGCTTTGGGGGTAACATTCCCCTGCACATTCAAATGCTTAAGCCGAACATTGTTGCTTTTTAATAAGGATTTTAAAAAAATCTGGCAGATGGTAGTTAATATTTCATTCAATCATTTTACACTGCTTCTGTGACATTGTTTTTCTTGCAATTTCAGGCTGTTATAAGTAGGGCTATTGCTTGATTAAAGTAATCTCAATCATGAGGGTTTTATTACTTTGATTAAATTTGCATATGTACAAAGCTATAGGAAAGAGAAGGCTTTGTTTGAGAAAGCATTTTCAAAATGCAGTTTTTGCATTCATATCTGGCTTTTCCTCCAGAACTTCCAATTAGCATTCTTGGTACTCCCTTCCCTACTTTCATTCCTAAAACAACAACCTTGTTAGGTTGGTGGGGCTTTGTGTGAGAGAGTGACTGGTCAAAGGTTTCTTAATGAGCTTCCATGGTGAAGTATGAACTCACATCTGGATCTCCTAATCCATAACCCTAACCATGACGTTATATCTCCTTTGCTTGTCTGTGTTGTAGCTTGCAATGTCCCGGAGGGTGCTTGCATCTTCAACAGTGAGATGGTTCTTTCATTTCTTCTCTGCTTGTCTTCTCTGGAGTTTTAGACATTTCAGAAAAGGTTCCTGCCTCCTTTTATCATATAACATTCAAGGGACCAGTTCTACAGTTTGGCAGAGTGAAGCAGCAGATGCTGTGGGGTGGCAGGCAAACAGAGATCTCTGCCATGTGGCCTGGCTGGTAATTCATAAGTTAGTTTGTTTTCTTTACATCTACAGGAGAACTCTATCCCATCATCTGGGTGGAAGGCTGGACATCAACATTTTAAGTCAGGATTGTGTAACCTTTTGGTGTACATGGGTTATACTTAAGGTTTTTTGTTTTGTGTGTGTGTGTACCGTCCAATCAGTGTTGAATCCTGACAACTGCCTGGACAAGTCCCTGCAGTTTTCCTGGCAAGATTTCAGAAGTGGTTTGCCATTGCCTCCTTCCCAGGGCTGAGAGAGAGGGACTGGCCCAAAGTCACCCAGTTGGCTTCCTAAGGCAAGACTAGAACTCACAGTCTCCCAGTTTCTAGCCTGGTGCCTTCATCACTACACCAAACTGGCTCTCCACTTAATGGTTTGGGGGGAACCTAAAATCCATAATGGGCAGCAAAGATGGCAAACGGACAGGGCTGAGATTTCCTGATTGGAGGGTGGGGGGCAGAAATTGGATTTCTCCTCTCCTCTCCTCTCCTCTCCTCTCCACAACTATATTAAGCCTGTTTTAGGCTCAAACAGCAGTTCCCTTGTTCCCAAACAGCAGGAAAGTAAACTATAAATGTATAGTTAAAGGGGACAAAAAACAGTTCAGGAGCTGCAGGAGGTGCAGAACTAAAATTCACCCTGCCCGCCTTGAGTGGACAAACAACATCTTTAGGGGTCATCGTTCCATTTGCTCATAAACCAAACGGTATTGAAAAAATTAAAAAGCAGCAAAGAAGAATGCTGATGATCTTGCAAGCAAACTCAGTTTAAGTTTTTGCACGCAGCAGAGAAGAAACTATTCCAAACCACGAAGTGTTGTGACGTCTTTGGGTCCAAGAGGTACTAATTAATGAGGACAACCTGCCACTCACAAAATCCCCTTTGCTGTCAGTAACTGTCAGATCACTTCTTTTAACACTTCTATAGACACTTACCTGAAGATGTTTATAAGTGGCACCAGGTTGGCCTTCTATGATTAGGAGTGAAAAAGCTGAGAGGCCCCTATTTGAAATGAGATGCATCATCTTAACTGTAATCCTTAGTTCACTGCAGGCTGGTGGAGGAGATGAGAGGCAGGAAATCGTCTTGTGTTCAGTGGTGCCCACAGAGCTGTTATGAAGAACTACAGGGAAATCCACGCCAAACTCTTCCCTACTATTAGCTCAGGGGTCTGTATTTGTTCTGCATCCATAACATTCCTTCCAGGCTCAGTTCCCAGCACCTCCACTTTGACAACTGAAGTTGCAGATGATGGGCAAGATCACCTAATGCAGTAGGCAACTTGAAGATGTGTGGACTTCAACTCCCAGAATTCTAAGAGTTAAAGTCCACACATCTTCAAGCTGCCAAGGTTGAGTAACACTGACCTAAGGAGTTGGTCAAATGGAGAAGGAGCTTGATGTGATATAAGGCAGGTTTTCTAACCCTTCACTGGATAGCTCTTCAGGCTATTCTATATCACCTGGACTCACCTTGTTCTTTTCTCTGGGCAGGTAGGCAGCCCCAGGGCCCTATCATTTTCATTTTCTTAATATACCTGTCAGGCTGTTTGGCATTTACCTCAAACTGAGAGTGACTCTTTTTGATGCATGATTCTCACAAAGACTCTTTAGCAAGAAAACGGGATTGGGGTTGCATGAATTCCAACTGTTTTCTACCTTAAACCAATATACGCCAAAGTACATTAGGTGAGAGATTTCTATATTTTCTTTCTATCTGGTTTCTTGTGAACCAGTAGACTGATGGGTCTTTTTGCTGATCAGGAGCTTGCAGCTGGTTGTTTACACAAAGGTCTCCAGAATCTTTGTCAATCTGGGAACCCAAGATTAGAAATCTTTAATATACCTTTTAGGGCTCTGCATGCTTTGGTAATGATTCAGAAGAGGTACTTTGGGATGCAGGGATCATGAGTATGGCACCTCTTTAAAGCAGCTGTATATTTTTCAGACTACCATATGGCTTTGACTCCTGAAAAAAGAAAACACGGCTGCTTTAAAGAGTCAACTTATTAAAGCAGATGGAGCTTTTTTTTGGATCCTACAGAAACCCGGGAAAAGATACATTTTCCAAATCATTTTCAAAGAATGCACAATTCTCATGTATTCCTGCAACATGCTGGCTTCTCATTTTAATGTTTTTCTTTGGCAGGGAGCTGGTTGGTGCAGCTGTGGACAATGGTGTTCATGTTCTTCTGGTTTGTGGCCTTTGGCCTATTGTTTCCAACTATTTAGTTTTTCCATAGCATCTTTCATCCCATAGTGACCTACTGAAAAACCCAAGATAGGGATGAGAATTATCTTTTTCTTTTAGGAAAAGACAACTTAGGTTACTGATATGCCATCACTACCTCTTTGCAACCTTAGCTACTCAGGATAAAATGTCAGAAGAAAGCATTTGTACTCAAGATAGAATAAAGAATGGTCCAAGAGAAATGCTCCCTTCTTGCAGCTGCAGAGAGCTGCTTAATTCTGTATATGGATTGAAAGAACCAGCCAGATCTTTGGCTGCAGGCCATGGTCTCAGATGACTGTGCCTTCTTTCTAATCACTGGCATGCTTCAGCAGATATTTACTCTAAGAAGTGCATGGCAGAATGTTCACAATATGGAGCCAGGAACAGGCAACATCAATTAAGCTTTAGCTGGGTAAGGGACCATAGTCACAAAGAAAGGACCCAGGGACATCCGAAATGGATTGTCTTTTTACAAATTGCCCCAACAGAAAGAGACAGAGCTGGCTTCTGCTATCTAGGCTAATTCCCTTCCCTCCTGATCAACTGACTTTTTCAATGATTAATGGGTACAACTATTGATCTCTGAGGTTGATCGCCCAATGAAATATACCTCCTTGCAAATTCAAATTCCAACAGGAAAGAGTTCGCTGAGATGTCTCTGGCTTTGGGTTCAGGTTTTCTTGCCAAAGCAGCAGCAGAAAAAAGAAAACGGGAATTCCTATTAAATATAGCCCCTCTTCTTCTTTCTTTCACACTCTTTCTTCCTTCCCCCTCCACCTGTACATGACAGCATATGTGTGTGGTGCATGCATTGCATTCTATCTATCGCATTAAGGAAAGTTGCAGTGTAGTTTGATGTGTTTCCCAATATATAATAGGAGGCTTAAAATAAATAATAGGAGTTATTTAAAAAACCCAAGCATCACAGAACGTTGTATCTGAAAGGAAGAAGGTCAAAAGGAGGAGTTGAATGGGAAATTTAGACCCTGTGTCCTAACAACCAGGAAACACACTGAGACAATGAACTGGTCTCTAATATTTATTGCTAGTACTTAACAGGAATCCTAACAAACTGAAGAAGCGTGGGAAAAACCCAGACATATAAACCCCAAAGGTTAAGGCGGTCCCGATCTGTGTCTCTTTGAATGGCTGCCCAATTCCTCAGTGCTACGCATGCGCTTGACAGTCTGGATGGGAGCCCCCTGCTCGCCATCCTTACTCATGACACCCTGCTGCCCAAGATAGCTCAGTTGCTTGTCCATCTAACTCAGGGGTCACACTTTTTTTTATCATTGTTTGGCATCCAAGGGCAGCAGAAGGCAGGATGATGATAGAATACTCTTATTAAAAGAGGCAGGACTGAATTAGTTTGGCTTGCTTGAAGACAGGGGTTCTTTGCCTTAAATCCTTTTTAACATCTGTTTTATGCCTTGCCCCCAATAATCTGCACTGTTGGAAATGAGTGATTTGATTTTATAGGGGGTGAAGAGTTAATACGTTTGTTTATATTTTTGATGAAGGCTGGGAGTTCTCTTTCCTTCTGTCTTTTTTCCTGTACTTTTTATTCTTTCTTTCCATTCTCTTCTCTTTCTCTAAGTTTAATTTTTTAATTAGTTTTTAATATTGTAATTAAAATTCTTAATAAAAATTATATTAAAGGAAACAAAATGAGTGATTTGCAGCCAGATTTGGAGATGCTCAGGAAAAATGGGGATGGGGGCCTTAGGAATCCAGTGAACTATCTATCCCAACCTATCCCCAAAGCCCAAAGGGATTCCTCTTAGCTGCTACCTGATCCTTTTAACTGTGAAGATATCCAAGGGACCAAATATGATATAGGTTGCATCTCTACAGAGCTAGGTTTCTCCTAGGAAGCACTAAGATCTCCTCCTGAGGCCTTGGAGGCTTTGCTACTTAATTTCCTGAATAAGAGAGAGCTGGGATTAACTTCTGAGCTACAATTACTTATGCAAGAAGAATTAAGGTCATGAAGACTGAGGAGGGCAAGGCTGTTGGGACTTCCAAGTCCTTCCTAGAGATGGAACAGGATGAAAAGAAATGGCCTGACACCAAAGATCAATTTATTTGTAAGTCAAAATGTGGCTTCCTCCAGGTCTCAGCAGATTCTGCATGTGTATAGAATTTGAATCCCAAAGTGGGCATCTTTTGGTCCATGGGCCTCTTTTATAGCCCCTGAGAATCTTCACGTTGTTCCACTGATATCTGATGGCAAAAGCAATGATTACCGCTTTTCCACTAAAGAAGCAGAAAAATGACTGCTGTGACCCTAACCAATGCCCCAACGGCTGAAAACATTGGCTCTGTCCCCTGTGATGGTCTTTCTAGGCCCTCCAATCAGTGGTACTATTTTTTAAAGTGCAATATCTACTACAAAAAAGTTAGTTGTCCCTGATCCAATTGAATAAAAACTAATGCAAGCATGAATGTATGCATAATGAATTTCTTGGCCTTGGCCCTTCTAATAGAAAGCCTGTGAGGGATGGGTTGAAGATTCTGTAGGGCTGCCAAGCACCAATGGTTTTCAATTAAGCAAGTGGTTGATTTCCAGACAATTTGTTGTTTGCAAGGATGTGAAGTCTTGCAGCTGCCAAACCAAACCTCAAAGCAGGGCTTCCTTGTGGTTTAGTCTGGAGAGCAGGAAGGAACAGGGAGAATCAGACAATTAAAAACAACAATAACGACATTGTCCCCAGCAAGAAAATGTCACTTGTGTTCTTTGGGCTGATTCCCTTGCTTCTGTGTTGGCCAGCAGAGGAAGTGTGAAATGTTTGTTTTGATTAAAAGAGTAGACCTGAAATCCATCTGAACCCACCAGGAACAGAGAAGATCATTACGAAAAAGGGAACAAACCAGCTTAAGTATCATTCATTTTAACTTGAGAAGCACACTGAAAATGATAAAGGGAAACATTCACAAGCAGGAGATGCATCAGATAGCGATCTTCTTGTATTTTGTAGAACAGCGTGTTCAAAGTAGTTGTCACTGTATAATATGAAGTGGTGTTCTGAAGAAAGAGCTACTTACCAAAAGCAAAGTCGGAAATTACAGTGCATTTGTCCCTAACCTGGGCATTCTCCAGATGTATTAACTTCAACTGCCAGAATTCTCAGCAATGAGCCACGCTAGCTGAAGAATTCTGGGAATTAAAGTCCCCACAGCTGGAAGGCCCAGAATAAGGAGACGTGTCTTGATATGTTGAATCGTAAGACAATTACTTTATGAGGCCAACTGAAAGTCACAATATGGTGGACCAGCTTTCAAGCTTTCTAAAACGTTTTATTGGGAAAAATGGCAGAGCCTGTGCTTCCCTTTGTCTCCCGGCTTGCCCAGAGAACTCAAACTAAAGAAATGTAGTTTTAAACAAACCAAAAGCTTGCCCATTCCTGGTGTAGATCATACTGATCTAGATGGTCTAACTTGGTATAAGCTGAATTCCTAGATCTCTGGAACGAGGAACAGTACCCACCTGAGTTAATAATCTTCTTGGAGTTTCTTTTTGCTGATGGACAGTTTTTAGGTTTGGGGGTGGATAGCAGAGGTTCAGATTAGGAAAAAGTAAGGAATCATCAATACCACTTGAGAGTCCATTGTCAGATGAAGGAGAAGAGGAGCCCATAGATAAGAAACAATTGCTTCTAGGAAATTTTTGGAGGAAAAAACCCGAGAAAACAGAGTCCTTGAACGTTGGAATCAGGGCAAATTGTTTATCTCCTTCCATTTATGTCCATACATTTTATGCCCCTTTTACTGCCTCCCTCTTTTTTTCTGAGGCCCATTCGGAAACGTTTATAGGTGGCTGCATTTATGCATCTGCAGAGTCTATCTGGTATCACTTAAGCTGCTTTTATGTAGACGCTGCTGACAGGGATGGCATAAACATTCAGTGCTGCAGGGAGAGAGGCCAAGCAGAGAGCAGAGAGCATGGGAAATCCAGTGGAACATTAAAGGAAACATCAAAAACCTGCTCATTTACAAATGGCACCATTCCTTGTGAGCATTAGGGCAACAACTTAGGGCACTGGTTTGGTCAGAAGTGGACCCTCAATTTGACTATTTCCTTGCCAGGTCCTGTAGAACGGTACCAACTGCTTGAGGGGCATATGGTTAACCTACCGGAGAAAGAGAGAGAATTTAGCTTTTCATGTGCTTGATTTCTTTGGTTTTGGGGTTTTTTTTTAAGCTTCCAGGAGATTCCACACTATGTGTGAGTCAGGTTTGCTGAGGGTGATCTGTAATACCTGCTGGAATTTTGCAAAGATGCTGCTGATTTGAACCAGGTGACAAAGGCCACTTGTGATCTGGAGCATGCGTAAGCCTGCATGGAACACCTATTGGGAACATCTTTTCCCCAGATGGCACATCAGCTGTGGAGGGCAGCCAGGTGAATTTACAAAAGGATGCAGCTGTTTTAAGGGATTCCTAACAGGAGTTACCTGTGTGCTTATGCATGCTCCAAATCACAGTTAGCTCTTGCCTCTGCCCAGGCTGTCTGCCAATACATGGAGGCAATATTGAGTTGAAGGGACTAGTGAACTGATTCAGCAGCTAGCTCTATTTTGTCATTTCTTTGCAGCAGGAACAAGCCAGTTACAACCAAAGCAGAGGAATGATAGAGATTAGGCTAACTGGGGAGGGAGGCAAAGGTAGGACCATGCCTCATGCAGAGACCCTGCAGATAAACTCTTTTGTGGAAACAGGCCTTTGGAACTCACGGGACTTTCTTCTTGTTTCATTTGGGTTGGGGACATGTGAAAGAGTGTACATCTGCCATTGCAGAGCCCTCTACTTTTGAAAGTGTGGGGGAAAAGAGGTGGGACTGAAGTGTCCTAACAGCCAGGAACCGCGCTGAGACAAGGAATAGGTCTCTAGTGCTTTATTACTGCTACATTAGACAGAAAATCCTAACAAACTGAAGAAGCATGGGAAAAACCCAGACAGATAAACCCCAAAGGTTAAGGCGGTCCCGATCTGTGTCTCTTTGAATGGCTGACCAATTCCTCAGTGCTATGCATGCGCTTAACAATCTGGAAGGGAGCCCCCTGCTCTCCATCCTTACTCATGACATCGTCTCTTTGAATGGCTGCTTAACTCCTCAGTACTATGCATGTGTTTTCCCCCCTGGATAGAGGCCCCCTCCGGCTCGCCATCAGTACTCATGACATGAAGGGCGTTCATGCAAGCTCTCTCTGAGTTACAGAGGGCATGGGTTTGGCCTGTTCTTTTTTGCAGCTATGCCTGTGGGCTTCAGGAACAACAAGGAACAGCGCACTGCTGTAGCTGCACACCATGAGCCATTGAGAAGAGGGAAGATTAATGAGGGAATGCAGGACAACTGAGTAGGTGGCTGTTGTTAGATATGATTAAGAAATTAAAAGCCAAGAGTGTTTGCAGGGTATACAGATTAAGGCAAAGCAGAGAGCTCTGCAGTGGTAGATATTTTTCCGATGGAAGGGGCTGAGGAAGAAAAAGTCTGCAATTAGGGATCGTAAGACTTGGGTTGCCTCCATTTATGATGACTCAATCCATCTGCAGTCATTAGGATTGAAAAGTTCAGCCTGCCTTGGCTGCAGCACTGTATCTTGGAATACTTCCAGGGAGGCATTTTGTTTCCTGAGGGCTGCCTTCGGTTTGGATGGTGCTGATGGGATAGGGATCCAACCGCGAATTGCTAACCCTTGTGGCATGGAAGATCATAGAAGCGTAGGATGTGAGGGTTGGAAGGTATCTTGAAGATAATCTATTCCAATCCTCCTAGTTCAGGAGTCCGCTCCTACCGCATCCCTGACAAATGGCCAACCAGCATCAGTTCAAACCCCTCCAGTGAACAGGGATCCACCAAGACTTGAGGTAGTCTGTGTTGAGCTGTTCACTGTTAGGGATATTTTCCTGGTGCCCAACAGAAATCCACCTCCTTGTAATTTAAACCCTTTGTCTTGTCCTGGCTTCTGGAACAACGCTGAACAAATCCACCCCATCATTGACATAACAGCCCTCCAGATACTTGAAGACAGCTGTCACGGATCCATGCGTTCTTCTCTTTTAAACACATCCAGGCTCCTCCTAATGGCTCCTTGTAGTTTTTTTTTTTCCCCTTCCAGGTCCCTCATAATCTTGGTTGTCTGGACACACTCCAGTTTGTCAATGCATTTCCTAAAAGGCAGTGCCCTGGATGAGATGCAACGTTCTTAGTGTAGTTTGACCAGTGTAGAATTGAGAGGAACAAAACTTCTGTGGATCTTGACTGCAGAGTTATCTATCCAGTGGAGATGTGAGTTGACAAGCGATGGGCTCTTTGTTGTGGTTCTTCCTCAACTTCATGATGACAAAGGGACATCAGTCAGTGCCTAGCCATGGCATCATTGGCAGGCTGATATCTTCCCAACCCCCTCACTGGTGCATTTGTAGGCTCAATCTGATGACCGCCCTGCACACCCTGAGTGTTTTTAGAGGGGCTTCATGTTGGTGCTCTCTGGCAATCCCACACTTGATGCACTTAATTGGATTATGCATTTTAGCAGATTGTGAGAAAATGCCATTTACCCAGCAGATCTGGAGTTTCAGACAGGTTTAATCCAAAGCAGCCCAGGGCCTTAAAGTCTTCCCCTGTATGAGTCAGGGTCTATTGGTTGTGTGATTATGCCACTTGCATCCAGCAGCTATATTGCTAAATTTTGGGCAGCATGATTGCAATCCACTTTTCAGCTTATAGGATAGATTGAAGGGTGAGAATAGAAGTAATCTGCCTCTAAGAGATTATGTGCTCATCAACACCCTTAAACCTGCCACAAATGGGCCAGAAATGTTGGTCCTACCTCCTCTGATGACACAGCCTCACTGGATGGCCGCCTACCTTGCTTAGGAAGGTTGAAAAGCTAAAGTGCAATGACCAACCTCTCAAATGTTGCCCATCTCTGCATTAAGTCATGCAGATCCCAATGCTTGATTTGCCCAAAGGTTTATGTTAATGGCTCAATATGAGGTGAAAGCTAGCTTGAATCTATAATCTGCTGCACTGTAAATTTAGAATGGCTCTATTTTCCATAGCACCTTTTTCTCTCTCTTGCCCAAAACCTGAAAAGCAGTGATGCTTAAATTAAAACCCAGGGAACTGAACATCTGGAGACCAAATCTCCAGCACTCATTCCGACACACACACACACACATAAACAATATTTGAGGAGAAAGGTCATACATTTCTCTGTTCCTGTGGCAACTCTCCTTCCTATTATTGCAAATATTTTTTTTGTGTGATTTGTACGATGAGGAACACTTTAAACTTGACTAATTAAACTATAATGCCAGGTGTTAATGGGTTTGTTTCCAGCCACCAGTAAGGGTTCATCTTCTGCCACTGTTCTTAATTATTCTGCTGTGGCTAACTGAGTCGCTCTTCGAGTGAGATGGGTGGTGACTAAATCTGAAATATAAATGAATAAATAAAATAAATTTGTAACTCATTAAAGGAAAAGAAGACCTTCAATGCGATGGATGGATACAGTTACAGCAACAATGGATGCAAACATTGGAACTGTCACGGCACATGGCGCAAGACCGAACAGCATTTCGTTCTGTTATACAAAGGGTCGCCATGAGTTGTAAATGACTCCATGGCAACTAACAACAACAACAGAAGGATTTGCAGTCCATTCAAGGATTTTATAGAAGTTGTAAAATAGGATGTGTGTGATGGGAAGATGGTCATTGACTTGTCCCTAAACTCAACCTTTTCAAATGCAGGCATCTGTAGAAGCCAGGATGAGTTCATGTGAATCATCACACAACTGATACAAATTATACAATATGTGTCTTTTGTGTGATGACATCATGGTGCACATAGTGTCACTTGCCCCTTTCCAGTCTGCCACAGATACTCATAGTTTCAAAGAAGAACTAGATAGGCATGGCCCTTTTAAAGTTCTCTATCAAATTTGTGAGCAGAAAAATACAGTGGATGATTTTTGTACATTTTGCGAGAGGAAGGAAAAAGTCTCCAATTATTTTTCAAGGTGAGTTTCCTCCCCCTTAGGGAGGACAGGAACATCTCAACTGAGAAAGTCCAATGGGGAATGTTCACTCCTGGTGTCTCTCCTTGAATGGAAGCAAAGGAAGCCTCTTCGTAATAATAAAAACATTGTTTAAAAAAAAGACAAGAAAAAGCCAATTGGGGGATTTCACTATGCAGGTTTCCAATTTACAACTGAAAGAAAGGAATTTCTAGAAGAGCTTCAGACCGAATTTTGTTATATCATGTTTTTATTAAAACGCCTCCTAACTTTTTCCAGAATCTGGCAATCACGATTCTGGCTACAGAAAATAAGAGAATAATAAGAGTTTTCTGCTCCAGTGATTTGCAGTTTGCTTTTTCTGGCTGTAGAAAAATTTAACAGTCCAAAATGTGACATGTTTGCATTGAACAAGGTCTGAATTATTTATTTCATAACAGCTGTGCAAACTGCAACATTTCCTTAAAAAAGAAAACACAAGACCAGCAACGCTGGAGGATTTGTGATATACCAATAAATCCACAACTGTTGCCAAGTCAAAGAACTTCTAGTTGATGGATCCAATGAAATTGTGTGTGAAATAATTTGCCTATAAAGAAAATCACACATTTTTATGGGTATGCAATTTTATCAGTATTGCATTGTTTCGAATAGTCTTGAAACTGAAAAGTGAGATACAAATATTTAAACGATGATAATTTAAATAATTTTCCTTCTTTGCATGTAAGTTAGAGGCTAGAAAACATCTTCTTAAATGGTGTGTACCCTATGTCCAAAGAATTTGGAATTCATCAAGATATTAAGAATTGTCAACTTTTTGACATAGGGGATGGCCAAAAGAAATATTATACAGGACTAACTTGGAGAAATCTATACCTGATCTATAGCAAAGGATTCTTGATATGTGCTGTTTATTAAAATTTGATTTCTTTTTCCTGATCCAGACCAAGGAAGAGAACTTTCAAGCAATTAGATCAATTATTATTTTTTGGAATTGGTTTGTCCATGATAGAATTTTCCAGGCTTTCTCTCCATTCTTCTATCTTAAAAATAATTTTGATGTTCCACTGCTGGGTGCATAAACTCCTTTTTGTCCATTGGTTTGATACAATAATATTACACATATATGGACTGTAGTATTCCAGAATGTTGATGTTCTTGAATTAGGAATGTGCTCAGTAAGTATATAGGCATCCTGATTAATTAGATCACTTTCCAATTGTTCCGATTTTCTTTAAAAACCCATTTTCCTGTTTAAGAAGTTTCATACTTGCCTAAAGTAGAAGATCTCTAAATGTCTTCACTATTAAGAAACTAGAAGTCTCATTTGAAATCAGCATGACTACATTTTGACAGAAGTGTCTGCAATACTGATTCCATCCTTATTTACCTTCTAGAACTTGCAGATGTTTTCTAGAAGACGGGAGCTTAATCCACACTATTATGGATATGACTATAAAGACTTTTCACTTTTTTCCCCTCCATTGTGGTCTTTTGGCTCAGAGGAGATTTTAGTTTTCCAGCTATTTGTGTTTCCCCTGCCTTTGCTGGTGATTGTGTATTTCTTTGGCAGTTGTTTATTGTTGTTTATTCATTCAGTCGCTTCTGACTCTTCGTGACTTCATGGACCAGCCCACGCCAGACCCTCCTGTTGGTCATCAACACCCCCAGCTCCCCCAGGGACGAGTCCATCACCTCTAGAATATCATCCATCCACCTTGCCCTTGGTCGGACCCTCTTCCTTTGGCCTTCCACTCTCCCTAGCATCAGCATCTTCTCCAGGGTGCCCTGTCTTCTCGTTATGTGGCCAAAGTATTTCAGTTCCCTCAAGTGAGCAGTCTGGCTTGATTTCCTGGAGGATGGACTGGTTTGATCTTCTTGCAGTCCAAGGCACTCTCAGGATTTTCTTCCAACACCACAGTTCAAAAGCATCTATCTTCCTTCGCTCAGCCTTCCTTATGGTCCAGCTGTCACAGCCATATGTTACTAGAGGGAACACCATTGCTTTAACTATTGTTTCCCACTACACTCAGCAGGCATGAGACCACAGTTTAAATAGCTAATGACTTGAGGAGGAGGAAACCACATTCCCCAAATGAAAAACCTAAGGAAAGACTGTGTACCATGGTTTCCAATTAGGTTGAGAGAACCTTGCCTGTGGTTAGCACTTCAACTAGAAACCTGTCATTCTGCATGATTTGATTTTGGCTGGACATATGGAACCTGATGTCCTCTAGATGTTTTGGGCTACAACTGCCCCAGCCCATTGCCTTTGGTTGGGGCAATCCTTCTGCAGGCTGATTGGGGCAGATGGGGTATGGGCCAAAACATCTACAGAATATTGGGTTCATACTGTTTCCCAGTCCAATATGTTGGAATTCATCTCCCATCTGCTGTAACCAGCATGACCAAAGAAGCAAACTGAAATTCTCAGAGTTGGAATCCAGTAGAACATAAAGCCACTGTCTTGGGAAAAACTTGTGCAGTAGGTGCTGAGAAGGTGCTGAGCAATTTAATGTTAGATCCAGAGTTTTGTAAGTGCCTGCTTCCTAGCATGGGAACTTTTTAGACAGAAAAAGGTAGATTCTGTTTCTGCGAACTAGCTGACCTTTTTGTGAAATTCACTCTACAAAGCTATACCTGAATCTTTCAGATGCAAAGCCAAATAAATTGGAAAAGACTGCTTTCTGTTCCCGGCATGGTGAAAAGAAAAGATGTAGATGTCAGTGTTAAAGACATATCAGTTGGGTTCACACATCACACAATAAAAATGCTCTCTACCACGGCAATAGAAAACAAGCCTCACTGGTGTAAATGGATTTTTTTTCTTCCTCTTGAATTCTAAGGTGAGTATTTTTACTAGGACTGTAATTGGGAAGAAACACACAAACTGCTTCCCACTGTCAGCAGCATTGTTTATGGCAAGTTCTCCCCTATCTTGTATTTCATTAACATATTAACAGCATTTATTACCAATCAATGGTAATACTTAGTAATAAATACCATTATGATATTGCTCAAGTCACATGTGTGTAGATAGGAATAATGGAAAAATTCTTGACATGAGCTCAATTCCTGATGTGGACATACCTATGTAGTTTTCCTGGCAACAATATGGAACTGGTTTGCCATTGTCTTCTAGTGAGAGATTTCTTTGATTTTTCAGTCTTACAGCTGTGGGATTTCTGGCAGTTTCCCATCAAAAAACAAACATTCATATCTCACCTTACTTTGAGGAGCTCCGGGTGACACTCATGGGAAACTTAATCGTCTTATCCCCTCAACAACACTTAGGTGGCCTACAGTTAATGCCTTGATGGTTGAGTGAGACTTGTAGTAGGACCTCAGTGGTCCCAATCCAACCACACCATCTCCTCAAGCATAGTCACAGTTATTTCCTTCTTTCACTGTAAAATCACAATCAGGTCTTTCTTCTTTTTTTCCTCCTGGCTTTATTTACACTTTCTGCTGTAAATGTCTTTAAGCTCTGCTAGAAAATCTACCATACATTTGGAAAAGTGTATGTTCTGACACACAGCACAAACACACACACGTACATAGCCTCAAGTTCTGGAAGTGATGAAACAAAGTGTTTCCATTACTGAGAAATCATGTACATTTTGCCTTGTACATGATGAGTAATGAGTTTTTAAATTCATTTCTTGTTTCTTGTCTTTTAAATATTTTTTATTGTTATGTTATGCTCCTTGAATACCAAACAGGTTTAGCTGCCTTTCTAAATAATGCTGGGAAGACATGTCTATTTCTTCTCATAATAATAATAAAAAACCCTCTCTTTGATCAAGTGAAATGCAAATGTTACTAAGGGATTCAGAGGTGAGTTTGCTATATTTCTGGAGAAATAGAAAATGTTTCTTTTCTGAAAAGTAAACAAACAGTTGGAGCTATCACTTTGCAATAAGGTCTTAACTATGATCCCATGAAAGCCTTAATATTTCTGCTGGAAAAAAGGCAATATAATACATCAGTTTGGCATGCTAAATGCCCCAGATTGAGTCCCTCTGAAGGAGAGATAAGAAAGATCCCAGTGTCAACCCTTGGAGAACCTCAATCCATGACTCAGTAAACTGACTCAGTAAACCCCAGGGTTCTCTAAACCTATTTTAATGAAAGAGGACCCACATTTTGTGGATAACTATGGTGGCATCTCCAGTCAGAATGATCTTAAGTAAATGAGATGTGGCAGAAATTTGTTCTCAAGATGCTGGAGATCCCACAATAGCCCATGTAAACCATGGTCGGGATCCAGTAGAATACATCACCATATTTTTAAACGAATCCTCTAAAAGCTAAGAGAATTTCACAAGCATTTTAGAGGAGCAGACGGTTCAGCATTATACTTTGCACAATAGCAAAACAAATCTGTTTGAGGAGCCCACAAGCAGGACCCTCTCAGTTTTAGTGATGAGAAACCTTCTATTCCATCTGAAACATAATTTTGATTAATATTTCATTTTATGTATACCCAGCAGCTTAATCTGGATTCTGGATTGGACCACCGGTCTTTATTGAATCACAGAATCTAAGACTTGGAAGGGGTGGACGGTCTGCTGGAGATCATCTAGTTGAACTCCCAACATCTATTCCAATATTTTCTTCCTTTGTGAAATACGCTTCTATTTTTTTTTTTTTAAATGCTTTATAGGAATTCATTCTGATGGTGGTTTTTGAGCTTGTTCTTTTGTTTCAAGGTAGTAGAGGGCACTGCTGTTTCACATTTCTCCAGTTCTCAAATAAATAAATGAACAAGCCTCCCTTGTTTATTTATTTATTAAATTTATCTGCCACCCGTCTCGTGTACGACGACCCTTGTAGTTGTTTGCACTTCGATCTGCAACCCTATTGGCTGCACCCACCTCTGAAGAAGACACAGCACTAGGAGTTTCCTGGACACTTAATTGAAGATAGGGTTGTTAGGAGTTTCCCAAGAAGGTAGCTTGCACAATGAAACACGGTTCACACATGTACCTTTCAACTGATAGAGAGAGAACTTGGCATTTTATGTTTACATTTTAGGGAAAAAAAATGAGTGCAATTGCTTTATGATCAAGCTGAAGGAGGTTGGGAAAGAAAGAAAGAAAGAAAGAAAGAAAGAAAGAAAGAAAGAAAGAAAGAAAGAAAGAAAGAAATGCCAGATACATTTTTGGCACAAGACTAATGTCTCTTTTGCATTTGGTTCTGAACCTGGTAGCAATGCTTTGTCATCTGCTGCAGGATGATATTCCCTGGATAATATTGATTGGTTGGTATTACGTTAGCTAAGATGTAACACCTTCCCTGCAGCTTAAAGTGGAAGATTTTGTGCTCCTAACTGAGAGAGGAAGGTCAGCACTGAGTGTCACCTCTAACACAAGAATCTGAAACCAACCACATCCTCAACAACTTGAAAAGTGTGTATCAGCTGAAGCAGCACCTTGCTGAAAGCCATATGGGTTTGCATTTCTGATGATATAAGCACTGACCTTGTTGTGATGCCTGGAATGGAATTGCCACATTTGCTCCTTGGAGGCTAATCTGTACTATGGAGCATTTATATGGAGATCTACCATTTATGCAAGCCAAGGAACTTTTCAGCTGCTGCAGTTCCAAAGACCTAAATAATTTGATCCCACCTCTCCCTCCTTTCTCTCCTCATGCACTTCGTAAATAATTGTGAAGGTTAATGCAATGGCACTGAATAGCATTTGCGTATGGGGAGCACAAATTCCACTCCTAATCAATCTGTTTCTCTGCTGCCCATAAATGATTAATCGCAAATTTAAAATGCAAATTTTAAAAATCAAGACGTTTTGGGGGGCAAGCTGTTGAGCTGTGTGACTGTCTCTGTAGACCATGATGCATCTTATTCTGCAGCACAATTTCATTACTGTGACAGGAAGGTCAGGGCGGAGTGTTACCTCCTCAGCACAAGAACCTGAAACCAGCCAACAATATTGGAACAAGGAGGTCACAGAACCTGACTTCAAATAGTGAGGCCCCTGTGGTGCATCTGAATACCTGAGATTTGATGATATGGGGAGGACTTTAGAGGATCATGTATGATTTGGAAATGCACAGCATATTTTGATGGGACTGGATAGGTGGATGGAAAGGTAGAATTCCTGATGGCTTCCTCTGCAAGTACCAATCAAGCCCAACTCTGCTTATCTTTTTGAGATCAGACATTTATTTATTTATTAATCAAATTTATGCACTGCCCATCTCACTATATAAGTGACTCTGGGTGGCTTACAGTAAAAGATCATAAAGGCCATTATAAAAATATACAAAGTTAAAGGAGAAAAACTAAAACTAAAAGGCAGCGAGAGTGTCTTCAAACCACCAGCCACCCTCAAGGCTGCCCAAGCTATTGGCAGAGCCAGGTCTTCATGTTCTTCCTGAAGGCCAGAAGAGTGGAGGCCAACCTCACCTCAGGGGCAAGATGTTCCACAGGTCGGGGGCCATGGCAGAAAAGGCTCTCCTCCTAGACCCAGCCAATCGAAATTCTTTAGAATGGGGTCGGTAACATGCTTTTCCTGCCAGACTGGGTGGGATGGGTCAATGTAATGGGGAAGAGACGGTTCCTCAGGTAACCTGGGCCCATGCCATGAAGAGCTTTAAAGGTGATAACCAACACCTTGAATTGGACCCAGAAGCAAACTGGCACCTAATGCAGCTCACGTAGTTATTGTAACGGTGTGTTAGAAAGGTCTTGAAAGACGGGGTGAAGAGGTGCTGCCTAGGGAACAGTCAAATAAGACAGGGCATAGCCCGCAGCTGCATAATGGATGGAGAAAGAGGCTCAGATGGGACCCTCCCTAACTTCTCAGACTGTAAAGGAGTTGGGGGGAGATTTGTACTTTCTGACTTGCAAGATTCTGTTAATGTAGCCTTACAATAAAGCAGAATTAGCTCATCTGCTTGTGTTTCCTGTCTGGTCTACCTGGGAAGTCTGACAGTTATCTAGGTGGTGTCATCTATCTGGGCTTCCATACATTTACTACCATTAAAATAATAATAAAAAAACCCCAATTTATCCATCCAGAAATGGTCTGAAAATGACAAATCCTAAACCAATTATTCTCCATGGGAAGAATAGTCTAGCTAATATGAGCTGTATGTGCATTATCTTAAAATCCAAAGAGAAATCTTATGTGTACCAGAAGAAAGAACTGCATTAACTAAAAGATCTGTAGGTGATCTGTAGCACTTTGGGGAAGCCTTGCTGATAACCAGGTATCTAAGAACTGGAAGGCCATTTTCTTCATATCCTTATGGATGGACAGGTGGTCTGATGTTTGAAAGACAATTTAATATGTTCCATATGATTTCAGGGGCTAATATACATGCTCATTGTCACACACAGTGGTTTCAGCATTTAATGGATCTTCATTAAATATCCTTGAACTATTTCCTATATTGACATAATGTAATACTCATCTGGTTTGATATATTAACTGTCTTGCTCTTCCCAACCCACTTAATCAATTCACTTGGATATGTTGACAGTCTTCATAAAGAAAACATACTTTTTTTCTCAGAAAAGAGCAGGGGAAAGCTTCCAGTCATGGTTCTGATGAAAAGTCCCATTCTTGATTTATATATTCGTGACAAGAAAGGAACATTTATAAGAATTTTAGTAAATCAAGTCTATTTTTCTTGCTGGCTGAAAATTAATGAAGGCTCCAATTCATAATACATAACTGGGCAGGACTGGAATATAATGAAGAAAACTGCTTTCATTTCCTGAGTTGAAATAAGATTCAGCTGCCAGCTTGGTTGATATCTATAGGCTAGTGTTAGTTTGGTTTTGGCAGCAAAATCTCTTGAGTTAGCACTGCTATGGGTTGAAGAAGATTCTCTTCTCTCCAGTCAGATGTCTTTATTCCCTGGAAGAACCCACTTTCTTCTTCTCTCTGTGAAATGGAGCACATATCTGCGCCCAAAGGTCTTAAAGTCCATATATGAAATCTTCCTCTGGCAATTTCAGGATATTCTAGTGCAGGTGCGGGGAACTTGCAGCCCTTTGGGCTCTGCTGGACATTTCTCAGGAGCCTCATTCAGGATAGCAAACGGTGAAGAATGGTGGGGGCAGTAGATAACAAACATCTGGACAGCCACAGTTTTTGCAGCTCTCTTGTAGTCACTGAAGATGAAAAAGTAGATGTAAAACCCAACTGGAAAAAGTATGGTTGGATTCATAGAATATTCATGTTGCATGATGTTTATTATCCCAATTTTTCTGCTTCTCTCTCATGCTCTCTTTACTACCCTTCAATGCATTACCATACATTATTGAAAATTCTCTAGCTTTGGCTCATATCTCCTAGTTGATACAGGCGAACTACTGTAATATCCACCCATCTGCTAGGGAGCTCAAATGGTTTCCTAATTTTTGTTCTTCTCTTGGAGTTTTGCAATCCCAATAGCTACATAACTCCTCCAGTCTTCATTCATTCATAGGCCAGTTAATAACAAGGAGCAAAATGCAAGTTCAGATAGCTTCAGACCATTTATAAAAAGAGTATTTTCTTTTTACTCACACTTAGCCAGAATGTGGGTTTTTTTGGTATTGGCTTAGCTTACTCTGTGAACTAACCATCATGGCATGTTTCATAAGCCATGCTTGAACAAATAATGGCTTAACATAATATGTGAACTTGTGCATAATGGGTGTGTTTAATGGATTCCGTCCCATTCTCATTATTGTTAGAAGAAGCAGACATGAATCTGCTTTCCTACATAGTTTCCTCCTTTCCCTCTTCTGGTCAATCATTGTCCCCTTGTTAACTTTTTCTCATTTCCTAAAGTAGTACCGACAGGAAGCTCTGGCGTGGGCTGGTCCATGAAGTCACGAAGAGTCGGAAGCGACTAAACGAATAAACAACAAAAAGTAGTACCCACTAACAATTTCTTATTTTGCTGGTTTTCAGCTCTTCTTGAACAGATTGTCTCCTGTAGTATCCCGGCTACAACACAACTCACATTTTATGTGCGTAGTCAGAAAGGATCTGCACTACAAATTTCATGAACACATCGAAACATGCACTCTGAAGATTGATACAATCTATAGCTATAATTGGATAGATCTCCTTCACTCTTCATCTGGTGATATATCCAGGATCTGCTGATAAGGCAAGAGCCTCAGTTAGCCTAAGTATAGGGCTGGAACTTTGTGGGGACTTGATGAAATCAGGTGCTGGCTTGAATGGGTGTGTAGATGTTCTAAGGACCTTCTGTGTCCTTGTTGGTCATGTGTCTGGTGTCAGATATTCATACTTAGGCTCAAAAGGAAGATTTGAAGTCCTCCGTGAGCCAGAGTTTAATCTGCCTATTTTGCTAAGGGACCAGAGCATCTGTAGTTTAGTAACTAAGAAGACCAACACTGATGGCTGAAAGACTTAATCTGATACCGACCCCAAGCCTTATGAGGAGAAATAAATGGCAGTTTGCCAGAAGCTGGAAAAAAACAAATTCATCTCTTGTAATTGCAGTTGCAAGTCTTTGTAAACGAAGGCTCAATATGGAAGTGGAAAAGTCTAAGATTAGTCCTCCTGTTTCCCTCAACCTTTGGCAGCCTCCTGGATTGGCTTTGTTTTTGTCTTTGTTCATTGCTCAGTTTGGATCTCTAGAGGGATGGAGTAGCTGAGTCCTAATGAAAAAGTAATGCCACCAAAAACAGCAAGCAGGTTTATTTTTTGCCATAAATTGCGGCTCACTTCATTTGTCTGACGCGATTACTTCCAACGGGGCCTTTTTAACTCTACAAGTGGCATATGGCATACATTTTATAACTTTATGGTGAAGAGCTTCAAAATGACTTACTTGGGGAGAAAAAAGTAAGGAAGGGGTTTGATAAAAGAGAGAAGCAGATGTGAAAATTATTACAAAATTTTATTTATAAGGGGCCTGTGGGCATCTTGAGAAAAGAAACATTAGCATGAAAAAAATAAGGCAACTGTGCCATATTCTCTACACAAACACCACAAGGCTAGATGGAAAAAGAGAAGAATTAGAACTTGTTCTGGATATTCCGTTCACTCGGAAATAGAAGCTTATGATGTATTGACGGTGGGAAACTAAAATGCTTCTACTGAATCATGACTTAATTCAAATTCTGGGCTTTAATCTGTTGGTGGTTTGGGTGGACTCTATGGTGTCCAGAGAATAACATATTAGGTTGTCATGTATTTGAGTTCACCATAGTTCATGTATCAGATATTTCCCATCTCTTTGGTTGGATACATCTTCAAATCTGGGAATGGCAGGGAATTTGTAGTCTTCCCATTTTCAGAACTCTAGCCCCCAAACATTTGGAGGGCTCCAAGTTTGGGAGAGTAACATTGTTAATTTAATTAATGGTTTTTAAAAATGTCTTAGATATCACTACATATTGTGGGCCAAAGTGTATTGCTCTCCATCCTGAATCTCGTTGATGCAAAGCCTATGGCTGTTTCTTCTCATTTCCTCTTGATCCCCAGATAGCTTCCGTGGCTTCAAAGAGACGCACATTCATTTGCCCTCTTGCTAGGGAGATTATAAGGCACGTCAGACTATTATTTGTTAATTTCCCCCTGCTGACCAATTTGGTAATTTCCCCCTGCTGACCAATTCTCCTAGGCAGGGTCAAAAGTTCTATGCAGTGATATTCATAAAAGTGAGAAAGAAGTAGATAGGAATTTCATAGGTGATATGGAGTGACAGATTCTATTCCTTAAACTGGCTCCCAAAATGTTATTTGCTGCATGTAATATGTTGGTAACTGTCATGAGCACTGATGGTGAGCAGGAAGGGGGGAAAACGCATGCGTAGCTTAGAGACTTTGAGCTGTCATTCAAAGAGAACCAGAGCAGACCCACCTTGACTTTGGGGGTTTATCTGTCTGGGTTTTCCCACGCTTCTCCAGTTTGGTAGGATTTTCTGTCTACTGTAGCAGTAACAAAACACTAGAGACTTATTCCTCATCTCGGCGTGGTTCCTGCTTGTCAGGACAGTAACTATGTAGAATACAGCTATTAGATAGTCAAAGGCAGGTAATATAGCATGACAGAAGATGGTGGGAAATCTAAAAAGCCCTCCCCTCTTTAATGAGAGAGAATAGTGGGGATTATTAGAATACACCTGCAAAATTTCATCTGACCTTTCAGCTTCAGAGCTTTTCAAATCAATATGCTCCATTGTGCTGAAGGGGGGCTGCTACTTTCAAGTCAATTACCTGATCAGCTAAAACTAGGCCCAGACACATTTAATTTGGGGGCATCTGTACCCTCAAATTCTACTATCATTCTTGGCAAACAGATTTATCACACCACTGGGTAATTGACACAGCTTTCCCCATCCACCCAAAGCCAACTTTTTATACATAGAAATACTTTCTAGAGGAAGGTTTTATTAACTGGTTTATAGATGATGCTTTCTCTTTATGTGTCAGGCCCTGCCCAAGGATGACAAGGAAGCAATCCAGCCAAACTTCAGTTCTTTATTTGCTCACACTGTATAGACAGAACCTTGCCAGACTCAGCCTACTCTATTCTAACCTATAGGGAAATAATCTGGGAGGCTCTAGAGCTTGGCTATTCTGAATCTCTTCATCTTCCTATGGTCCAACTCTGGGCTGGGTTGTCTCTTGTCTTGTCCCCCTCCTTGGTATGTGCTCCCTCCTTCTTGAGAACCAGCTGCATTACTGTAATCCATCACATAATCTCCCCCTTCATAGACACATTCCATCACGCTGCCCCTTCTATATGTACATGCATCATGACATCACATACATGCCCTGAAAGGGTTTGAGACCACAGGTTCTGAGTGGTAGCACACTTCTGCTGGAATAATCAAACTTCTGTGAACTGGACAGATGACTGTCCCTGAATAAAGATTCCTCTTGCTGGAACTGTGCTTAATTTATTAATCCTCTATTTCCTAGCTCAGTGGGGCTGTAGCTGAGGCCACTTCTGAGCTCTCCTTATTGAAAATCTCAGAGTGAATATTCTTTTAGACTCCCTTGGAATATTGACCATCCATAAGGAGGAGATTCTAGAGCATTCTGCTAACTTGGATTGCTGAATTAGAAGACTATGCCCCACAGGTCCATTGGCTGTATATATTATTCCAACAGAAAAGAATACATGTAGCTCAGGGTTGAACTGTGGAGTCCTTGGTGCTCTCTGAGCTTGGTTGTTGGATTGCAGATGTATCATTACCCAACTAGGTAACATCAGTGTGAGTGTGGGGTTTGCTCCCTGTTTATATATAGTAGCTTGCGCTGCCAGTGTTGGTGGGGGTGTGGTTTTCTCCTTGGTAGTTCCTTGATTAGGGTATTGTTTTCTGCTTGATAGTTTGTCTGGTGTTAATCCCTGCTTATCTGGGTGTTGGCTGCTGGAGAGGATGTGTTCTGGTCTTTTTGTTTTCTTCTTAGCTTTTTTTATTGTCTCTTTTGAATGGTGTGTAAATATGGTTTATCTCTATGTGTCTATTGATGGCTGATTTGACTGAATGCCAAGCTTCCAGGAATTCCCTAGCATTTTTGGATTTTTCTAGGATGCTCACAGTTTCCCAGTTGAAACTATGGTTGAGTCTGTCCATGTGTTATATTTATTATTCCTGCTATGATATATTAATTCCTGGCTTGAAAGAATTAAAGTTCATGAGAACAAGAACAAAAAGTCTACTGTATCCGTTTGTCTTACTGAAAGAGCCATATTTATCTTTTTCCTAAGTTCCTTTCCAACTGATTTGTGGCAATGCTAATGAAGCAGAAGTATTGAGAGCAGAAAGCCAAGCCTTTTCTTAATTTGGATTTAGTGTAGTAGCATTAACTTGCTTCTGCTTTTCTTTTGAAGAACGAATAACGATGAGCAAACAGTTTCTCTGAAAGTGCTGAATAATCAAGGGCTGTTTATTGCTTTATAATGTCTCAGATGATGGAAGCAATTCTTTTGAATAAAAAAGACAAATGGAAGTACAGAAGAAGAAATATGTTTGATATGAAAGCGAATGCATTGTATGGCTGAATGGTAAATTTGGCTTCTTTATAATTCAAAGAAACAGGTTTTGGTCTCCTTCAAAATGGCTTTGTGATGTGGTATGAAAAGTAATTCTTGCCATTAATTATATTACTACCCAGATATGAATTGATACAGATGTTCGTCTTTCAAGTAGGAACTGTCTGAAACATACACCCACATAAGTGAGCGTGCACATGTGCATTTTTGCTTTTGAAGAGAGCGTTCTTCGTCGTTTAATAATTTTTAGTAAAGTTTACAGATAAAAATATAAAAAAAATGAATACAAACTAAGGAAAATATAAAAGTAAAAAAGAGTGCAGAGAGAGAAAAAAATTAAAAGGAAAAAAGGAAAAAATTAAGAAATAGTCAATAGTAAACCCCCCAATTAAAAAAAAGAAAAGGAAAAGAAAAAAGAAAAAAGATATATAAAGGAATGACCTCCCCCCTCATCAAGACAAGTACAGACAATTTCAGGATTTATCACCTTCTCTAACATTTTAACAAAAGTTCTCTTCTTCTCATATCTCATCTCTTATTTATAAACAAATTTTAAAGCCTCGTCATTCAGTCCTGATCAGCAACTCCATAAAGAGTTACCAGCAATAATAACATCAGTATTTAACCTTAATCAAATAAACTAACTTTGTATTCCTTTTCTTTCCTTTTAACACCATAGCTTATCACTTTCTCTGAAAATGCAACAAAAAAATTTATTCTTCCCATATCTTATCACTTATCTATAAACGAATCTTTAAAGCCTCATCATTCAGTCCTGGTCAAGAAAAATCAATTAAGAGCTACTAGAAAAAACATCATCTCTATTTTAACCTATCAGTTAAGCCAACTTCATATTCCTTCCTTTTGCTTTTACAAATCTTGATGTTTATTCCCTTTTGAAGAAAGCTTTCAAGATGTCCCTGAGAAATAAAGTCAAGAAACACAACAAGGCAGCTTAATACCAATTCGACTTGACACCAACAAAATACTGGCAAAATATTACCAGAAGAAGACCTAGCCTAAAGGAACAAAGCAATAAAAGAAGAACAGGAGAAAGTAAAGGCAGGAAATATCACTCGTAGAATTGATAAAATTTTGGTTTGGTATCAATAGACTTGAAAAACCAATGCCATTTGGGTCTTCTGGAGCCCATTCCATGCTGAGGGAGCAGTTATCAGTACAATCCAAACTTATTCCACTTCAGTTCTGAAGGTTGTGGTGCTCGGAGTTGGCTGGAGATCTTCAAAGATAAGGTTTATTTATTTATGTCAATTTATATAGCTACCCATCTCAAATACATGACTCAGGGTGACTTAAAGATAGATAGATAGATAGATAGATAGATAGATAGATAGATAGATAGATAGATAGATAGATAGATAGATAGATCAATCGAAGCAAATATTTGTAACTCAGGGTTGGTGGAGTCCTTGGTGCTCTCTGAGCCTTGTTGTTTTCTTGCAGATGTTTCATTACCAGACTAGGCAACATCTTCAGTGCGAAGAGGGAGTGGGCCTTGTTCTCAGTTTATAGACCGTGGCTTGCCCTGCTTGTGTTGGTGGGGGTGTTGTTCTCTCCTTGGGAGTTCTTTGATTGGGCTGTTGTTTGCTGCTTGGTTGATTGCTGAGTTAATAGTTCCTTGATTAGGGTGTATTGTGCTGTTTGATGGTTCGTCTGGTGTTACTCCTAGTGTTGATGTTTGCATATCTGGATGCTGATTGCTGGCAAGGAAGTGTCCTGGTCTTTTGGCTTTTCTATTGCCTCTTTTGAATGGTCTGTAAATGTTGTTTACCTCTATGTGTCTGTTGCTGGCTGCTTTGTCTGAGTGCCAGGCTTCCAGGAATTCTCTGGCGTTTTTGGATTTGGCTTGGTTTAGGATGCTCACCTTTTCCCAGTTGAAAGTATGGTTGAGTCTGTCTATGGAACTATTAACTCAGTCAATCAACCAAGCAGCAAACAACAGCCCAATCAAAGTACTCCCAAGGAGAGAACAACACCCCTGCCAACACAAGCAGGGCAAGCCATGGTCTATAAACTGAGAGCAAGGCCCACTCCCTCTTCGCACTGAAGATGTTGCCTCGTCTGGCAATGAAATGTCTGCAAGAAAACAACAAGGCTCAGAGAGCACCAAGGAATGAATGAATATGAATATGAATATGAATATCTATATATATATATATATGTATATATCAGAATACAATATAAAAAACATATAAAAACCATGTTAAAAAAAACCCACTCAACATATCTACTGTACAGGGTCTATCGCACATGCAGATCCTCAAGCAAGACGACAAAGCCATGTCCTTACAAAAGGCCAGTGGGGTGGGGCGAATCTGATCTCCAGGGGGATGATGTTCCAAAGGCTGGGCCCTCAAATAACCTGATTCCATGCCATACTACTTGGAAACAGATGGTCCTTCCCACAGAATTGGTGTGTGCCCTTGTGGTGATTTGGGAGGCAAAATCTGTAAGCAGGAAAGTGTGATGGAATGTGAGGGGGAAGAGATGCCACCTAGGGAATGATCAGATAAAAGAGAAAGGAGCCCACCACAGAGTAACAGGTAGAGAAATAAACTTAGGAAGGACCTGTCCTAACTACTCAGGCAGTAAATAGGGAAGGTGGGAGGTCTGTCCTTTCAGATTTGTAGGATTCTCTTAATGTAACCTGACAATAAAGTGGAATTAGCTCATCTTGTCATGTTTCCTGTCTGGTTTACCTGGGAGGGATGACAGAAAGTGACTCGTCTTCTACTTTAAATGCCTTCATTTCTCCATTTTACTCATGTAGACAAACTTAATTTTTCAGTGTGTGGTGAAACAACATCTTAACAAGCAGATTTTTTTAAAAAAAATCTCTCTTTAGGTGTACTTATTTGGCAGGAAAACCTATATTCACTGGCTGAGTCATTATACCAAATGGCAATGGTGCAGCCTGGTGGGTGTGTATAGGCATCTGTTCCTAACTGCAGTCATGAAGCATAATGAACTGATGATGCCAACTCCATCCTTTTGCACATTTGTTGCAATGCTACATGCAAGCTTGTAAAAGGTAGAGTTTGCATCAGAATGTTGTGATGTAAGTTTTGTCACTTACCTCCTCTTGCCTCTCTGTGAACCCCTTTATGTGTGTTTGTGTGTATGTACTGCAGAAGAACATGGTAGTATAACATAGTGACCATTTTTTGTATGTTGTGCTAAATAATAGTTTAATATTATGAGAAGAGAATGTGTGATAGCTGGATTTATATTTTTTCACCTCTCCTGTTCTGTGTCACAGGAGCAAAGAGGTAACTGAAAGCTCCCCTTTTAGATTAACCCTTTTAATGTTAATTCTAAACCATGGTTAACCCTACTATGGATTACAGAAACCAACCAATTTCATAAACCACCATTTGGATTTGAATTGCATTAATAAAGCACAGCAGAGACTAACAGCAATCTATTTCTTTTCAGACATCCCAACAAGCTGCCCCATAAGAGGGAATGTGCATATCCTAACAAAATTACAAGTTAACATCATACGTGTATGTTATTAATGAAAAGGGGATGATCAATGAAGAACATCATGGCTAGGTTCACATTGCAGTAAGCAATGATGGTTTATCAACTAAGCTGAAACTAGTTGGATTTGTACTATACTACAATGAAGCATATCACCTCCTGGCTTAGAATGATAGGTGGATCTAGTTCCTGTATGAAGACCAATGGTCCAACTGTGTGTTTATTTACTCAGAAATGGGTCATTGACTTCCTCCTTGGTAGATGTAATTAGGAATGCAGTCTAAACCAGCAAGAACAAACCTTTTAGAAGTCCAATCAGTAAAGGGATTTGAAGAAAGCAATTATAAAGTCAGTTTAAAGAACAAAAAGCAACAGGGGCTTGCATCAAAGGGGTCAAAATGTCAAGATGGTGGCTGCCATCATCGAAGCTTCACCTGTTTTCTATCTGCATCGTGTATGCAACATATGTAAAAACCAGGTAGAACTTTGATTGCACTGTTGTGATTACCATCTTGCATTTTTTGATCATCTCTTGCAGACACAAGTATAGTTTCTTACACCTTATGCTTCCATCCTATATAGAAAAGTATAATATGCAATGAACACCAAATAGCTGACTGATTCTATTTCAGGATTATTTATAGTCTACTCAAGTGAAGCAAATTCTGGTTTGGGAATACATTTGCCCTGATACGGTAGTTTGCAAATACTCAGGAAGGAAAAACAGCTCAGGAAAATGAGAAAGTGAGCTTGTTTTCTGCTTCCTGGCTTTGTGGCCTTTCCACAGCAGAAGGAATGAAGGAAACCCGTGTTTCTAATAAGTATGACACCAGACTAACCCTGTTAAAAATCAAGGTTTGTGCCCTTGGAAGTTTGGCTTTTTGTTCTTTTTTAAAAGAAAAACAAAACGTGAAATAAGAAAGGTTGATTATAGCAGGAGCAGCACGGAGTGGCAACTCTGATTTACAGGGCGTGCACTTTACTCCTGTTGCCGTAGAATTTGGGAGGCCGAATAACAGAACTACGATCATGTAGGAAAAGCATCACACACAAAAATCAAGATGAGGGGTGTGACCATGCGATTGAAGTCCTACTCTCCTTTTTTCATTTGTGTCACATGGATGACACATGTAAAAAAGGGCTTTGATTGTCCAGTCATTATTGGGACTTTTTTGATCCCCATATGGATTTCCTTGCCCACAAGCAAAATAAGGGCTCTGGATGGAGAAGTCCACTGAAGTACAGGTAGTCCTAGCTTAACAACCTTTCATTTAGTGATGATTCAGACTTACAACGGTGCTGAAAAAACTGACTTATGACTGGTCCTCACACTTACAACTGTTGCAGCATCCCCAGTCACATGATCACGATTTGGGCTCTTGGCAACTGGTTTGCATTTGCCATTTTCAACCTTCCTGGCCAGTTTCTGGCAAGCAAAATCAGTGGGGAACTACATGATTCACTTAATGACCACATGCTTCGCTTAATGCCACAGTGATCCGCTTAATGACCAACACAAAAAAGATTTGTGGGTCAGATTTGCTTAATGTCTACTTCGCTTAGCAACCAAAATTCCTAATTGTGATCATTAAGCAAGGACTACCTGTACCCGGAGAAGGAAAGGCTGTAGTGTCAGACCCTTTGCTGTATAACTGGTAGCTAACCTTTCACTGCCTCTTGAGGCAACTGTTGGACTATCAGAAGCTTTTCTTGTTATAAAATGAGGGGAAAGTATCTTGGGTTAATTTGTTTAAAAGCAGCAAAGAAATGTTCATTAATAAGAGAGAATAAAAGGCAGTGCACCCTTTTATTCACCCCAGTCCCCCCAAAAGAAATAACATGGGGAGAACCAGAAAACAAGAAGCTTTTAATTAAAGGAACAGTTGCCCGTATAAATACTGTATGACAACAACTGTCTTGTATTGTAATGGGGAATCATTTTTCTCACAAGGAAGTCGAAGAGCTCTTCTTCCCTTGAAGGCATCTTAAAAGTCACCCCAACTCCCAAATGCAAATGGTGATGTGACCAAAATGGAGGTGCTTGGAGTATAGACACACACAGCCCATGTGATGGTATGTGGGAATGACCTTGGGAGACCTTGGGTCATTCCAAATACCATTACATCTACACACTGGCAGATGTAGAGATAGCTTCCCTGTTTTGGTGATAGAGCCAGGGAGAAGGAAACCTAATCAGGATTCCCAGCTGCTGCTTCTCCAACATGCACACACACATCACCCCCAAGCCCAACAGCCCAACAGATCTCAGAAACATTAAGCATGTACCCTTTTAGGGCTGACAGGAGGTGGTTCTGATGCCAAAGCTGACAGAATAACAGGATAAAAGCTAAACAGCTTCAACGTCATAACTGGTAGTGGACCAACTTCTTAGCGATAGGTTTGTGTTTACCTTGATGTTTACATTTTTTTTCAAGCACCGGTTTGATTTTTCGGGGGAGGGGGAACTGTCTGCATGCAAATATTTGGGCCTTTCTCTTCTCCTTTCCTTTGCATTATTTTAGGCATCAAACCGCTTGTGTTGTCTGCTGTCCTTGAGCATAAATATATTGGTGTATGACTTTTTCTTTTTCTTGCACGTACGTTTTATGATCTTTCAGAAGAGAAGAAAGCACAAAATAGAGTTTTCACAGCCTTCTGTGAACAAGAACAGAGTTTGGAGGCATTCAACAAAAGACACCCTCCAAGGCACTTGCTCTGCTTGGTGTGTTCCAAGTTTATGTTTACATAAGAAGGAAAGATAAAAATGGTTAAAGAAAAAAATGGAACATTATACTTTGATAGAGTATTACACACAGACACACAGACACACACACACACCGAGGCAGATTAGGAAGTTAAAGACTGCGAAGGATGGGGTCTTTCTGGGTCCCTTGTCTTAATGAATGCCATGGTCGAGGACCATGGGGGCAAGACTTCTTAGCCAGTGCCCCCTTTTTTGTGGGGGAGGGACATTTCTCTTAAGATTAGATTGGCTGCCATCCTATGATTTTTTAGGAAAGCCACAAAAATCTAGCTTTTTCAAAGAGCTTTGGAATAAATTGGCGATCCAGGGGATTCCACTGATATGGGCTTGGATGTAGTGGCTGTTCCTTGGAATGCTGTTTTGGCTTTATTATGGTATATTATGGTTTTGATCTTAGCTTTGCACTTCTGTTGTTGGCTTTTTGAGCCTTGTTGGGCTAAGCAGCATATAAACTGTAGTAAGTGGGTAGCTGTAGCCCTAGATACTTGGAAGTAACTAGGTTAAGGAAAACCAGGTCTAGTTTGTTTATTTATTCGTTCATTGTAAAGATTTGTAAGGCTGCCCAACGCAAACAGTGTGACTCTGGGTAGCATACAGCGTAAAAAAAAAATCAATAAAAAAGGGGCAACCCCCCTACTATATAACAATAAACAAATAGAATAAATACAATATATAAATACAATATATAAATGTAAAATGGCAACCAGGCACATATCAAAACAATTCTTTGTTCTCCCCCTGATCATTACCTGCTGTTTTCTGGGTGTCTTTCCTGCTTCGTCCTAAACCAATGGTTTTTGCATCAGGCTATTTATGAAATTTTTGTTTTTAATGGAATATCGTGATGCAGTCAAACAAAACTGTCAGATTGTTCTGCTCCTGATTGTTAGCAGATGATTACTTCTGGTACTGTTAGCAGAATTATAATATTAAAGGCTCATTCTGCAGCCTGGGTGCTGCTTGCTTATGCTAGCATCACTTGGCAGAAGTACAACACAGCATGTGAATATAATGTACAACTTTGGTTGGGTTTTTTTTTTTTAAATCTAAGACTGGGTGACAGCTGTAGCTGAAAAACAAAGCCCACACTTCTAATGCACATATTTGCAAACGATCTTCTGTTTGCTAATTGCTGACTCTTTAAAAATAGCTATTCTCCCACATGCATATTTGGCCCATCCTAATTGAGAGAACAAGTTAGGAATTAGATCCTAGGTATTTTCACTGCAATGTCTGTCTTCAAAGCCTACACAATATCCCTACAAGGATAACTATTTTTTATGGCCAATGGAAGCATCTAATCTAAGTCTAAGTAAAAGCTTTGGCCAGAATCCCCTCTAGGCCCACAGATTTGGTTTGGATGTTATGCTAGAAAATGTCACCTTAACTATGATTTTTATGGAGAGAATGTAAGAATGAACTCTGCAGTGTTATGTGAAAGGAAATTCTTATGATATGACTTGGTTGGTTTTGATACAACTGTCTTAGACTGCTGTCTACTGATCTGACAATTGATTTGTATAGAACTGAATTTTGGATTCCTGGAAACTCAGTTATAGTATACGTCTAAAAAGCTATAAGTCTAAAATGTTTGGTTGATATTGTTAAGTTTAGCGTGGGTTACTTCTGGCCAGACATTTATTGACTGTATGGAATACTGGGCCTATATTTATTTCTCACATTGGTGCCTCTCTTTTGATAATACCTGATTTGATTTGGTCCTGATCTTTTCCAAGAAAAGCCATAAGTAAGATAGAGAAGAAAGTCTTCCTATTTAAGGGTCCTTCTGTCATGTTCATCGTTCCAATGTTCTGGATACATCGTAACGTTTCGCATGTCACTTTCCTGATCCGTGTTTGCTGGGTGGAGATTTCCAGCCATGCCAGGCTGTAAACTGCTTACTGCAACTGTGGAATGTATGTTTGGGTTATTGACTCTGTCCAAGGCTACTTTCTCAGGCCGATGTGGGTAACGGTTGCTAACACCTGGGAGGGGGTGGTTGCTAAGCGGGAGCGAGGGCGGAACTGGGTTTGAGGCGAGGGTTTTTAGTTTGTATTTGGCGCGCTTTTGCTCATTCTCAGCTTTCTTTGTATTTGCATACTATTCTTTCAATAAATCAGTTATCCTTAAGCACCTGCTTGTGAGACTCAGTCTGTCAGAATAGGCAACCATTACACCTTCTGAGCAGATACAATACCTACAATCAATGATAATATGCAATCAATATAATTGATTGGCCATTACTACTTAACACAGTGTTTCTCAACCTCAGCAACTTTAAGCTATGTGGACTTCAACTCCCAGAATTCCCCAGCCAGCATGGCTGGGGAATTCTGGGAGTTGAAGTCCACACAGCTTAAAGCTGCTGAGGTTGAAAAACAGTGGTTTAACATATTGTAGTACTGTTGTATAATGTGAATATTCTTTTCTTTTACAGATGTGTAATTGCTTGTTTCAAAGGCATTCATAGACAACTATTCCAAAGATTTCATCTCATGGAGATTTAATTCTGCTCCATATAAAACAGATAGAATACTGAAACTTACACAAGGAGATAGCACTCACTGAAACTAGAAAAACTCTGCTGAGATTGGATCAGATATTTGAACAAACTCCTGCATCCAAAAAAAAAAAAATATCCATCCACATTCTTCTTGCAGGTTGATCATGAGAACAATGTCCTGCAGAAGTTGTCCTACACTTACAATTTGGCTGCAGTAGGAAGAATTATATTGCAAATGGATGAGGCCATGTTTTTTTTTCTTTTCCCCCCCTGGGTTTTTGGGAGGGGTTTTGAAGTCTTTGTGCTTTTTGAAAGCTATGACAAATGAATTTTAGAGCTTACACTCAGTTTTTCCCATTTCAAAATGGCAGAAAACTACCTTCCCAATGTTTAGCAGTTATGGGAAGATGGTATCTTAGGGCCAGATGGAAAAGACTCAGGACTGTAGGTTACTAATCCCTGGCCTTACAGATCCCCTTTCTAAAACATTGCTTTACCATTAATATTGCAGGAGGGTGGAAAGTCTTTGATTACATCACATTTCAGGTCTCAGTCATTGACACTTCAAATGGTGGCTCAGATACGGAGAAATGATTACCTGATGACCTAAATCCATTATTAGACATGTAAAAAATTGACATTGTTAAGGTGGGAGAAGGCTAAAGTACTTTTTCATCTTTTTAGCACTTTCCTAGAGTGCTTCTGCATGCTCCATGAATACACAGGGGACAAAAACATTTTATTTTTTTGACTTGGTCTTTCTTTCATTGCAGGTGAAATGTGCATTCATCTATTTTCTAGTTGATGATAGGGTCCAACCCTAAATGCATGTTCTATAAAGTAAGACCGAAGTGAACACGGTAGGACTTATTTCCCCAAAATATATTTAAGGTTGTAGTTAGTTTAAGAAACATTGTGGGCTTTTTCTGTTTTGTTTTGACTTTTTTTAAACGTTGAATCCGTGAACTCCAGAATGAAACTGAATGCTTTCCACTTTTCAGCATCCTCAACAACCCTCAAAATTTTCTGATCTGAATTGATGTTGTAATGCAGTTTAGAACTCCAGAAAGAGTGCACAAATAAGTTAAGTACACTCCCTGCCCCATGTCTGCAACATTACATTAAGATAACCTCTGGCGAAATGCACAGAGAATGCACATAAGAATGCACTTCTTCTGGAAAAATGTGTGCGTGAAAAAATGCATGCTGAGACTGAACTACAAAGAAATGAATCCTGCTGAGCCCACAGATGCAAGCCATGTTTATAATTTCATTAGATTCTAATTTAATGCAGGTCCTGCATATTCAAAACCTTTTCTAGCATTGGGTTAGTTCATCTTCTGCAAACAGTATAAATCTTTGGGGCAGATGCCACTGGTGAAAAGAAAGGAACCATCAATTAATTTAACATCACTTCAGTTCTCTGTGCAACCTTTTGTCATACATAGAATTTAAAAAGTGCATTTAAATATCTACTTGCAGTTTTTATTCTCACAACAATCTACAGGGTTCTCTAGACATGGGCGGGGGCAGAAAGAATTAAAATAGCCACAAAAAAGAATTAAACTGTGACTCAAATATATGTTCAAGCAATTATGTTTTCTCCTGAATACCGTTGCGGTGATTATGAATAACCAAAAACTCATAAACTTGAATCTCTGTTGGAGATTATTTTTCTATAGCAGCATTGTCACCCTGGGGAAGAACTGACTGACTAATGAAGTTAAGCTAAGCCTAAGAAATTAAGCAAAGGAGGGATAAGGGGCCACCCCTAGCTTTTGAGTGGTATGTTAGGGCAGTATTCAGAAAAGTAGGCAGAGCCACAATGAAACCTCAATTGATTTGAATTTAACTTAATTAAATTAATATGATTACTCTCAGTGCCTTCCCCTTTCTCATGTTAAAAATAACCATCTGATGGCCAGTTTTGCAGCAACTGAATCCAAAGGTGTTCCCTCTCTCTCCCCTGTGCAGTCTGAGGCCTCTGATTAAATATTCCAGCCCTACAGAATGAATAGCTTTCATGCAATTCGAAGCTGAAGTGTCTTAGAAGAGTCCTCTTGTTGGGTTAACCCAAAGATAAGCCAACTAGCTTCATATCTTCTTTCCAGCAGTGGCCAAGCAGGCGCATCTGAGGACCACACAGTAGTCCAGCTTCCATCGTTACTTTCCTGAAATATTTATTTACTTATTTATCAAATTTATGTGGCCGCCTCTCTTGTGAAAAGTGACTCTGGGCAGAGTACAACAAAATTAGAAAACGGTAAACATGTAAAAACCATTATTATTTTAAAAAACATTAAAAATCACAAGGCTATGAGAGAACAGGTCTCCCGAGTGGGGGAGATGGGCAGTAATAAAAATATGACAAATAAATAAATAAATAAAATAACACCAATAATGGAGCCACCTCAAGATCTCACAGGTCCCCTGGGAGCCCCCCTGGCCTGATGACATCACCAGATTTTGAGGGACTTCCAGAAAATCAACAGGGATGGAGCCAATCTCCCTTCCGAGTGTGGGGAGAATATTCCATAAGACAGGCGACAGAGAAGGCTCACCTCTTGGGACCCACCAAGTATAGCTCCCTAACAGACAGGACCCATAGCATGTCTCTTCTGCTGGATCTGATGGGATGGGCAGATATAATCAGGGACAAGCAGTCCCTCAGTTAACCCTGTATAGAAATCTGTAATCTGACACCCTGGCTCTGAATTTAGACATCCCAGTGGCCATCATGGTACATTGCCATTGGTAAGTCAACCTTCCCCATGAGAAGGGACACCTGCAGAAGGGAGACAGCAAAGACAAGATGATGGCCACAATCCCACATTCAAAGCCCTGCCCCTCATAGGGTCAAAGCTGCCATCTTGACTTTTTTTGAACTCCTCTGCAGAGCCCCCTGCCCACGAGCATATTGCCCACTTAAATAAGCTGAAACTGTTGTCCTCATCACATCCTATGGCAGAGCAGTTTGTTCTTCATTCTATGTCTCCCCCACTTTTTAAATGTAAGCAGTTACAGCTTTTTTTTTTCAGGCTGCCATTTTACCACATCTGTGTCTGCTCATTGCCTTCCAGGCATGGGGTTCCGTTGTGTGCAACAGCGATGGAAACAGGAGGGTGATTTGAGAAGTGCTTCAATTTACTGGGAAGGTTCTTACCTTGCTTTCCAAGGCAGCCTTACACTTTTAAAAAATGGAGCATTGGAAAGAATACTCCACCCCAAGCATTCATCAAAATAATCAAGGGTGCCTGCCAATCTTAAAAGGTTGTCTACTCTGACTTGCGTGAAAGGTCCACCTTGGTGGAAAGGACGACTTTTTAACCTTGCTTTCTAGAAGGGGTGCTGACTCTGCTCATGTGGTGGAAGAAAAGGATGAGGTGTCTTTGCAGTAAGAGCCTCCCTCCCAGCTATAACTTATTTGAACAAAATCTATCAGGTGAATGTCTTGTTTGGCCCCTCATGTAGCTTGGAATACAGGTGCTGTGAGAGGAAGGAGAAGGCCTGAGTATCTCAGGCAGTATTTTGCCTTGTAAGTCTAAAGATTGATGCTTTTGAACTTGGAGGAAAATCCTGAGAGTGCCTTGGACTGCCAGAAGATCCAACCAGTCCATCCTCCAAGAAATAAAGCCAGACTGCTCACTTGAGGGAATGATATTAAAGGCAAAACTGAAATACTTTGGCCACACAATGAGAAGACAGGACACCCTGGAGAAGATGCTGATGCTGGGGAGAGTGGAGGGCAAAAGGAAGAGGGGCCGACCAAGGGCAAGGTGGATGGATGATATTCTAGAGGTGACAGACCCATCCCTGGGGGAGCTGGGGGTGTTGACGACCGACAGGAAGCTCTGGCGTGGGCTGGTCCATGAAGTCATGAAGAGTCGGAAGCGACTGAATGAATAAACAACAAAACAAAACAAGTCTTGCTGAGATGAGGCAGCTGGGATGAGATTTCCTCTGTCACTAGAGAACTTCTACATCATCCACAGAGCTGGCACCATGTCTTGTCTTTTCAGTTTTGATTCACTTCTGAACCTCTGATCCCCCTTTGGAGATTGCATGCAGAGCTGGCTGAAATATTCATTTTCTCTTCCTCTTTGTTTCTCCTTTTGCCCCGTATAGCAATTTGCTGGCTTCTGTGTCTGTGAAAGCCTTGCTTCTCCAAGGTAGATTCTTCAGGTCAGAAAGCCCCAAATAGGAGGTTGCTGCAAGATGAAAACCAAAAACGAGGAAGAGAAGATACTGTCACAGGCCAGGCTATGAAGCTTTCATTTTATTCTACAAGTTTCTGCAGCATTGGGCTGGAGGCTGAGAACAGATGTTCAGGCAACTTCCTCCATGCTGTGAAATGGAGACCTTTATCTTGCTTTGCCTTTGGTCATTTCTGAAGACCAAATCAGAGGATAAGAATGGTGCTGCAGAGCACTGAATCCCAGAATGTGCTTTTGTTACAAACGAGGTGCTTTGCTAAGCTAGCCTTCATCCACTGAACCTAATGGTAACCATCATTCTCGGATACCCTTTGTTTAGAAAGAAACAGTTGCATTTTAACATGGGTTACAAATATTTTATGTTGTGTTTAATGCAGCAGAGTTGTTTTCCCACTTCAAAATGTGGTATACTTTAGTAGTTTTAATGTCTGGGCTTAAAGGGTTTAGTCCATGTTACTTACATGATGTTCCTTTTTGTATCTGCATTTGCAAAATCCTTGAATGTCAGGGCCAGCCTCGCTTCGCAATAAGACACAGACTCACTTAATGGGTATTAAGGATTTCTGGTTTATTGGAATGATAGCTGACAGAACGAAAAACGGGAACGGGGTAGGTAGGTGGGGGTGCCCCTTTTATACCCCCCTGTATGGCCCCGGGCTTCCCCACCCCTCAATGCCCCGATCCCTCTTGATGGGATCCTTGATGGCTGCGTGGGCGTTTTCCCCGGTGTCCTCTTTGTCTTCCTGCAACGGTTGAGTTCTCCGGGGCACCATGTGCTCCTTATCTTCACTCCTCTGACGTCCCTCCTTTCAGGTGTTGATGGGATCATGGGTGTGGGTGTCCTTGGGTGCTTGGTTTAATTCCTGAAAGATTATCTCCTTCCCCCTTTTCCTTAATGATCATGATCCACGTTGTGAGGCTCTTTGTGCCTTGCAACGAGGTCATGACATACTGCCCCCCCAAAGATGTTCTATGGTGCTGGTTTCTCTGGGTATGCCTCATGGAACTGTCTTGTTAGTTGTCTAGCCATGACGTGTCGTGCCTGGACCCACTCTGGATGTGAGAAATGTTTCCATCTCACGAGGTATTGTAGTGTTCCTCTTTGTTTTCTTGAGTCCAGTATTTCTTTCACTTCAAAATGTTGTTGATTGTCTATCATTATGGGTGGGGGTGGAGGTTCTTCCGCATGCCATTTGGATGTGGTCGTTGGTTTCAGTAGTGCACAATGAAACACTGGGTGGACCCGTCTCAAATTGTAAGGCAGTTCCAGTTTGAACGTAACTGGGTTGATTACCTGTATGATTTTAAAAGGTCCAATGAATTTCGGTGCCAATTTCTTCGATGGTTGTGAGGTCTTTATGAACTTAGTGGAGAGGTAGACCCTATCTCCCACTTTGTAGTTCGGTGCCTCCGCCCTGTGGTTGTCCGCATATTTTTTGTACGTTGTTTGTGCGTCTGCTAAAGCCGTCTGGATGACTGGCCAGGTTGTTGCCAGCTGTGCCGCCCAATCGTCTGGTGAGCAGGGCAGGGTTTCAGGTTGCGGCAATTCTGGTATCGGTACAAAATCTCTTCCATAGACCACCTTAAAAGGGGTGTGGCCAGTACTCTGATGTACTGCGTTATTATAGGCCACCTCTGCAAAAGGTAGTAGGTCTACCCAGTTGTCCTGTTGATAATTTATGAATGCCCTTAGGAACTGTTCGAGTGTTGAGTTAAGGATCTCTGTTGATCCGTCCGTGTTTGGATGCCACGCAGTGGACAGTGCTTGCTTGGTTCCGATTAGTTTTAAAAATTCCCGCCAAAACTTTGACGTGAATTGTGTGCCTCTGTCGGTCACCAACCTGTAGGGGGCGCCGTGAATCCTGTATATGTGTGTTAGGAATAAACGTGCCAGCTGTTGTGCGGAGGGGATAGTCGCGCACGGGATGAAGTGTGCCTGTTTCGAAAAATAGTCTTTTACCACCCATATCACAGTTTTTCTTTGGCTGGGTGGGAGGTCCACAATGAAATCCATGGAAATTTCTTCCCATGGCCGGGAGGGGCTGGCTACCGCCTGTAACAGCCCGTGGGGTTTCCCTCCTTTACGTTTGGTGGTAGCACATATGGGGCAGTTGCTTACGTAGTCTTTTACGTCCTTTCTAAGATTTGGCCACCAAAATTGCCTCCTTGTTAGGTGGAGGGTTTTTACAAACCCAAAATGCCCTGCAGATTTGTCATCGTGTGCTCTGTGTAAAATTTCTCCCCGCAGTGATTCGGGCACGTACAAAGCTTTCTCCTTCCAGGCGAGATTGTCTTTGAAAGATACATGTTGTTGGTTATTCTGCAACCATGTATCTTGCTGTAGTGCTTGTGTGAGTCTTTGTTGCCAGTTCGGTGAAATTGAGCGTCCCCTCCGATCGCTCCCCGCCGTTCGTGCTGGCGTGCGCTGATTCCTTGTCTGGCTCCGCGTGACAGCTGGGCAGCCGAGCTGTTTCTCGGTCCATACTGTTCCTACGATGTCGGAGGCTTGCGTGTCGTCTTGTGGTCGTCGGGAGAGGGCGTCTGCCAAGAAGTTTTTCTTGCCCGGTATGAATTTCAGCGTGAAATTAAACCGGCTGAAAAACTGAGCCCATCGCACCTGCTTCGGGCTGAGCCGTTTTGGCGTGCTGAGTGCCTCCAGGTTCTTGTGGTCCGTCCACACCTCGAAAGGGCAGGAGGCCCCCTCCAGCAGGTGTCGCCACGTTTCCAAGGCTGTTTTTACTGCAAACGCCTCCTTTTCCCATACGTGCCATCTCCGCTCCGTCTCGGAGAATTTGCGGGAAAGGTAGGCGCAGGGCTTTAGGTGGTTGTCGGAGTCCTTTTGGAGCAGGATGGCTCCGATGGCGAAATCGGAGGCATCTGCTTGCACCACAAAAGGCTTGGTGGGGTCGGGGTGCTGTAGCACTGGCTCAGCTGTGAAAAGGGTTTTCAGTCTCTCGAAAGCCGTTTGACAGTCAGCTGTCCAATTCAGTAGCGCCCCCGGGTTCCTCGATTTGCGCGTGTCCCCCAAGCCCTTAGTTTTTAGCAGGTTAGTTAGGGGCAATATAGTCTCTGCCAGCCTGGGCGTGAACCCCCTGTAGAAATTAGTGAATCCCAGGAGGCTTTGCAGCTGTCTCCTTGTGCGTGGGCGTTCCCACGCCAGGATGGCTTGGACCTTGCTGGGGTCCATTTCTATCCCTTTAGCAGAAATCCTATACCCTAGGTAGTCAATTTGTTTTTTGTGAAACTCGCACTTGGAGAGCTTTATAAACAGCTCTGCCTTGCGAAGTTTCTTGAGCACGTCCTTTACCAAGCGTTCGTGCTCACGTTCTGTTTCTGTGTAGATCAATACATCATCCAGATAAACCAAAACCCCCTTAAAAAGGTGGTCACGCAGGACCTCATTAATTAACTGCATGAATACCCCCGGTGCCCCCGCCAATCCGAAAGGGAGTACTTTATATTGAAACGCCCCCAATGGGCAATTGAAAGCAGTCTTCCACTCATCCCCCTCCCTTATCCGTATGCGGTAGTAGGCTTCCCTTATGTCCAGTTTGGAGAATACCTTACCCTTCACCAAGTGGGACAAAATGTCCTTTATTAAGGGTAAGGGGTATTTATTTGAAATGCTTGCTGCGTTTAACCCGCGGTAGTCTGTACAGAGCCGCAATGTCCCATCCTTTTTCTCGCGAAAGAGGACTGGCGCTCCCACTGGAGAGTTCGCTGGCTCAATGAAACCTCTCGCCAGATTTTTGTCTATGAAGTCCCTTAACGTAGCTAGCTCTCGCTGGGTCATAGCATATATTTTTGGTTTGGGTAGGGGTACCCCCGGGACCAGTTCAATGGTACAGTCCGTCTTTCTGTGGGGGGGGAGTTTGTCCGCCTCTTTCTCACCGAAAACATCGGCGAACTCCCCGTATTTGGTTGGCAGTCCCTCTGGCAGAGCTGTCTCTGTGTGTTCTGCAGTCGTCGTCGCCCCCCCCATGGCTGCTCGGGGAACCTTGTCCCCTGACGGTGCTTGGTAGCACCCGTCAGCAAACTTAATCTCTCTGGTTCTCCAATTGATGACTGGGTTTTGCTGCACGAGCCATGGGATCCCCAGTATGAGTCGGGGTTGCCCCACCGGTGCCACGATGAAAGCCAATTTTTCCTCGTGGCTGCCGAGCCGTAGCGCGGTTTTTCCGGTGTATTGGGTGACCGGGCCCCCTCCCGCTGCAGATCCATCTAGCTGCGAGAACACCAAATGGTGCTGAAGTGGATAGCAGCGGAGGTCGAGTGCGGCTGCCAGGTCAGGGTGCATGAGGCTTTTGGAGCAACCTGAATCAATGAGTGCCCAGACCTTTTCGGTTTTATTTCGATGGGTGAGGGTGACACGGACGTAGAGGGTGGGGCATTCCTCACTCACCCCTTTGTCGAAGCGCCTGTCAGTGTTCTCCACCTGTCCTTCGGCGCCCCTTAGGCCAGGTGGTTGTCGTTTCCCGCCGCCTCATCTGGGTTGCTGTCCTCCCCCTCCGAACTGTAGGGGTCGTGTCTGCGTCGGTACTCCCCCTTTGCTGCTGGTCGCTTTCTCGGCGCTGGGGTTGGTGCTGTTTGTGCCCTCCTTGGGCTCTCTCTGGGCGTCGTTTTGGGGCATGCGGCTGCTTTGTGGTCTTCCCTGCCGCACGTAAAACATTGCCCTTTTGCGAAGCGTCTGTCCCGTTCCTCCCTCCAGGGTTGGGGTCTCGCCCTCACCTGCCTTGCGCTGGTGCGTGGGGGTCTCGCTGTCGCCATCTGTTGCGTTTCCCTCCTTGCGTGGAGGAACGTGTCGTGGGCGTTCTCCGCTTCCGCTGCCAGCTGGATCCACCCCGTGAGGGAGCTGGGGTTGTCGCGGCCAAGTGCCCACCGGAGGACGTTTAAATTGAGTCCATGTTTGAACTTCTCAATCAATGTCGATTGAGACCACGTGTCTACTTTTCCGGCTAGGGCTTGGAACTCCATGGCATACTCAGCCACGGAGCGCGGGCTTTGTCTAAGTGTCTCTAGCGCCCTTTTTGCCTTTTCTTGCTCCAGAGGGTCCCTGAAGTGCCTTTCTAGTGCCTGCAGGAATTCAGTGCTGTCCTGCAGCGCCCGGGCGCCGGATTGGCACAATTGGACGTACCAATCGGCGGCCCGCCCTTTTAGTTTTATAGCCAGGGCATTGATTTTGCCCCGCTCAGTTCTGAAGCAGGGGCCCCATTCTTCGAGGTAGTACCTCGCGTTAGTTAAAAAGAAGGAAAGTTTCGAGGGGTCCCCATCGAACTTTATGCCAAAGTCTTTGGCGGGTGTCCTGGTCTGGCTCCTGGCCCCCTCTGCGTCGTGCCTCGGGTTTTGCCGGAGCTGCTGCGGGTCGGGGTGTCTCCGGTTCTCTTGCGGCATTGGTGCCTCTCTCTGGGTCTCCTCGCAAGGTACTCGTCCCGTCGCTCGGGGGGGAGGGCGGGGGGTTCTCCCTCGGTCGGGCTCCTGGATCCAGGCTCCGCCGTCGCCGTTGCCGCCCGCTTGGTCGTCCCTCCGCCTCTCAGCCTGGCGTATCTCCCGTCGTGGGGTGGGCTCCTGGGGCCGGACGCCGCCGCCGCCGAGGTTGTCCCGCCGTCTCACGTCCGGGCGCGCCTCCGCTCGTTGTATGGCCTCCTGGGGTCGGGTCCCGCCGTGGTCGCCGCCGTCCGCTGGGTCTCCACCCCGCCTCGCCTCCCGGTGCGCCTCAGGTCGTCGGTTGGGCTCCTTGGGTCGGGTGCCGCCGTCGCCGCCGTCCCACTCGCCCTGCCGCCTTTCGACCGGGGTTGCCTCTGCGCCTCCTCCGTCGCGGGGTCCCTGTGCCACCGTCAGCTGTTGGAGCATCTGCCGCACCGCCTGCATCCCTTCCTCCAACGCGCCGAGCCTCTCCGCCATCCCTGGCGTCCCGCCGGGGTTTTCGCCGCTCCGCTCGCCCTCGCCGTTGGCCGTGGTAGAGGACGGGTCGTCCCTCGATCCCGCCGCGGTGCCAGGCGCGCCCTCGCCTTCGAGCGCCCAGGGTGGCGGTTCGTCTCGCGCCTCCGTCGGGGTTGCCTGTAGGTTTGGAGGGGGTCCCCCCGTCTCGCCCCCGGTGCCTCGCGGGCTCCGGGGCGCCGGGGTGGGTCCCTCCCCCGCTGCTTCCCCCCAGCTGGGTCCCATACTTACCGGGGCGTTGCATCGCCCGGACCTCAGCTGCATCCCGCCCTGCGAGAGCGGGGCTTCGTCGCCCGGCGCCGAAGGGTTGCGCCTCCTCGGTTCCTGGTTCTCCATGCCTGGCTGGGTCCCTCACAAACGAGTTGGATAGGTACCAGGTGGAAAAAAATTTTTTGGGGTTCCCGTTTTTATGTCAGGGCCAGCCTCGCTTCGCAATAAGACACAGACTCACTTAATGGGTATTAAGGATTTCTGGTTTATTGGAATGATAGCTGACAGAACGAAAAACGGGAACGGGGTAGGTAGGTGGGGGTGCCCCTTTTATACCCCCCTGTATGGCCCCGGGCTTCCCCACCCCTCAATGCCCCGATCCCTCTTGATGGGATCCTTGATGGCTGCGTGGGCGTTTTCCCCGGTGTCCTCTTTGTCTTCCTGCAACGGTTGAGTTCTCCGGGGCACCATGTGCTCCTTATCTTCACTCCTCTGACGTCCCTCCTTTCAGGTGTTGATGGGATCATGGGTGTGGGTGTCCTTGGGTGCTTGGTTTAATTCCTGAAAGATTATCTCCTTCCCCCTTTTCCTTAATGATCATGATCCACGTTGTGAGGCTCTTTGTGCCTTGCAACGAGGTCATGACATTGAATCCTTGTCCAAAAGGGGTTGGTTAATTATAACAAAACCTGACCAACAGACTTTTGAAAGTAATTTCTTCTCTGTTTGCCAAATGGTACACTTTAATCTTTAGTTATGTTGAAAAACACTCAGCATCGTTGCAGAAAGCATTTTCAGCCAAGCACTAGGCTGGAATTGAAGCCAGATCAGTGCCAGGTTACAGTCCTAGATGGAGTATGGGGGAATCGGGCAAAGTGCATTTTCTACACCTGAAAGTGTTTATGCAAGAGCTTATTTGGGGGCAATATAAATTTCTCCTTTCCCCATTGCTTTCTGGCTCCTTCAGTTAGCTTTCTGCTGACCTGATGTTGAAATATGTAAATAACTCATCTGCCTCTCTGTCTTCACACCACAGCCTGACACAGTGACTATGTTTACTGTCATCCCTATTTCTCATCTGGCTATTCCCAAGGAAGGGGGATGAGCAGATGGTCACAGGTCTTTGAGGAGGGGTTCTGCTGATGCTAAAGAAGAGGCACAGGTGATGCGACAGCAGTGTGCATCTTGTACACTGGGATTTGCCTAAATGCAAATGGTTAATGTATGAAAGAGTGAATCTAACTCTCTGAATGGGTTCTGAACTTCAGAAGCTAGACACATAAGAAATAGATTTATTTTTGGGCCAAATGATTATGTCAAATGTATTTTTTTTTGCTTTGGATAGAATGCATCAGATTCTTCTTTATTCAACTGAACTGAAGTACTGTTGTGACACCTAGAATGGATAACCCTTTCAAAAATTCATGCTACTATAAGGTAGAACATCCAACCATGCTTTTGAAATTGAGCATGCAGAGATATTCTCACCTTTGTGTTCTTCTGGAAGAGTGTGAAAACAAATAACTCAAATCAAGGGAGCTTATTCACCTTTCCTCAGTTCTCTTCTGTACCTTTAAGCCTCAATCTTTCTCTCCTGTTGAAAGTACTGGGAGGAAACCAGTAAGACAGCCAAGTGGACCTGGACCAGAAACTTGAGAGCGAGCAGAGGGTCAAATGCTTAGGATCCGTTGGAGATCAATCTGAAGAGCAGTGTTTCTCAACTTTGGCAACTTTAAGACTGTGGACTTCAACTCCTAGAATTCCCTGGCCAATCAAAAAAATCCTTTCTTTATATCCATTTGAGAAACTCAGTATTTCCTTCTTCTTCTTCTTCTTTTTTGCATACTTCTCTTATTCAGACAACCAGAAGTGTGCATTAAAAGAATGATGGATGGATAGATAGTAAGACTGAGATCCAACATGGATCAAATGGAACAACTGCCATTTGTAGGACCAAAGACATTCAAGGAATACATTGACCATAAGCTTTCTTCATATGTTCCCTGATAGGAGAGAAAGAATACCTTTGCTTTCCTGGGTATTCATATTTTTTAGAAAATAGAGAAAAGTGAGTACACACCAAGATAGGGCTTGGTGTTTCCCAGACCCTGCAGAGATCTTTCTTTTTGTGAACCCCAATCATTGTTGGTCTTGCCTACATAATGTACTCTTGGATAACCAGTTTGTTGTTAGTGGTGTGCATACAGTATGCCCCTCTAGGATTGTACCTTTAATCAAAAGTCAATGCTGGTTGAGGATACTGGGTGTTGTATGTATGTATGTATGTATAAATAAATAAATAAATGTGGGAGAGAAAACTGTAAGAGAGGGTTCCCAGACTGATAACAATTCAGACAACAATTTTATTAACAAATAAAACAATTTATTATCTAAATAGCCAGTTTGCAAGCTTCTCTGTTACCAACGAAAAGACTTGCTTCTTCATCAGATTACAGGAAAGCTCTTAGAAAGAAAATAAGAAAGTCTTCACTCTAATGTAAGGATAATAGTTTAGTTATTAGAATTCTTGTAACCATATCCTATTCATCTGAATAAATCTTGCTAAAGAGAACTCTGTGAGAACTGAGCTTGGAAAACAATGGCTTTCAGTTTTAGAGTCTGACATAGATTGGGCACCTCTTTTCATCTGGAGCTGCACTTTTATTTTTTAATTTCTAGGTCCCCAAAGGTTAAAAGAGGCACACCACTGAAGAGGGTGGAGATGACAGTTTTGGCCTCCTCTTCTAATTTGGGGTGTTGAGATTATTCCCCCCACAGGGGCTTAACATGCTTATTGTAAGCTTAAATCATCATAAAAAGGAAGATAAAAAAAAATAGACTGGGCAAAACGGACAATTTTGCTGCCAAATTTTGGCAATGCAATCCTTGAGGGCTGAAACAAACAAACAAACAAACAAACAAACAGGCTATTTTTTGGCTCTGGCTTAGACCTGCATCATCTTGGAAGAGATTCAGCATTTTGTGCTGCTGTTTAAGCAATTATAATAGACTCAGATTTTACTCTCCCTCACCCATTCAGCATTTTGACACGTATAGACATGTACTGAACTGAAAATGTGCACTAATAACATTTTGAACAGATATTCTCACATCATCCAAGGGCAAAATACCAAATGCTTCTGGGCAAAAGGGACAATTGGAATTTGCACGCAGGCGGTGGCAAGTCAGCATTGTTTCGGAAGTGGGAAGCGGGCCTGCATGATCTCAGCTCAAGAAATTCCATGGACTTTTGTGTGACTCTGTCCAAAGCTCACTCAGTTACATTTGTCCATGGGGAACCATGGGTTAGCACAAAACATTGTGTTATTTTCATACATTGTCACTGACAGATCTTACCCAGTCATATTATGCCTCCATTGTTTAAAATGTATTTAATAATAATTATAATTTCTGCACAGTTCTTCACATTGAGAGCCAGTTTGGAGTAGTGGTTAGAAACCAGGAGACCGGGAGTTCTAGTCCGACCTTAGGCACAAAGCCAGCTGGGTGACCTTGGGCCAGTCTTTCTCTCTCAGCCCTAGGTAGGAGGCAATGGCAAACCTATTCTGAAAATCTTGCAGGGACTAGTCCAGGGAGTTGCCAGGAATCAACATTGATTGAAAGCAATCATCATCATCATCATCATCATCATCATCATCATCATCATCATCATCATCATCACCATTTCATTGTATTCCCTGCCTTTCTATCTATTAGGTAACCCAAGTGGCTAACTTCTTGTGGGAACAAACTGAAACTTTTGAAAAATAGCTCAAGGTATTATTGTTACAAGGCATAAATCTTGGCTGAGGAGGGCCTTGACTCCTTTGCTGAGACAGAAAATTGGGGGTCAAGTGAAATGTACTCCTTCAAAGGAGCACATTTCATTAACAAAGAATGCTATAACAGAAAACTCTCTCCTGTGTACCTCAGAAATGATATCTGAAGTTAGGAGTATTTCTTAGTCACCTTGTCAGGAGAGCTTCATATTGAGTTACCTTCTCAAATGGTGAGGCCTTAAATCTTCCAACTGTGTTGGAAGGTTTGATTTATGTTCTCAGCTAACTTTCTTCTCCCACTTTCCAATATATCTGAGAGGATGAAGGAAGTTTTCCACCCCCATAATCACTAACCTGCTTTTCCCAATCACCTGATCCATTTGGCCAAACCAGGTGCTTTTCTCTCTGTTGCATTTTTTTTTAAAGTCATGATCTTGCCACAAAACCAATGATTCTCCTATGGCTCAGTAAATTACTGAGTACTCAGTAAATTTTTCTCTCATTACCAAACGGCCCTCCCAGAATTGCTCATACCAGTTCTCCAAATTATCTATATATCAACTTTTGATATTTCTTTGACTCTCCATGCACAGCAGCTTAGCCCATTCGGGGAGTTTTCTAGCAGCAAAAATCTGACAGGGGAAAAACTGGTCTTTTGATTATCTCTTGCTATAGTTCTAATCAACATGCTCTCTTTGCATATAAACAATCCTTTTAGGTTCCCTGCATTACTCTTTGTGTTTATTCCTTTGAGTGGAGAAACTGTTTAATGAAAGAAAGTAGGACCTGGGAAAGAATGCATGGGAAAACAAATGAAACACCATTCAACTTCGAACTTGTGTCATTTTTAAGGCTTATATTTTGAGGACTGGAAAGATTTGTGAAGGGTCAGGCTAGCGAAGGCATCAATCTCAAAAGTTGGAGATTATTTGAATTATTTTAAATATCTATTGCCAAGAAACAACAGTGGAAGGTGGATATTGTCTATAAGTTTCCAGGATGAGCTTGGCCGTTGTATGATGTGATATTCTATTGCAGAACTCTTGACTGAGTCCTGCCTTAAGTAGTAGTAGTAGTGGTGAAAGCTGAAAGGTCCCCTGGGCAAGCACTGAGTCATGTCTGACCCTTTGGGGGGATGCTGCTTTGGCGATGTTTTCTTGGCAGACTATAGAGCGGGGTGGTTTGCCATTGCCTTCCTCAGCCGTCACCTTCCTAATGAGAACAGAGGAAGAAGCTTTGTACTGAGAGAGACCCTGGGTCCATCCAGTCCTGCATTATTGACTCTTAGTGGGCCTTCTAAGAGGATTGCAAAGTATAGTAGTAAAGTTTCACTTCTACCCAAAGTAATGGGCTTCAACATTTGCAGATGAGATTCTTCTCTGGGTGATTCATTATAGACATTCATCTCCTCCCCGCAAATTGTGAGGTGTGAAAGGTGAAAGGTCCCCTGTGCAAGCACCAAGTCATGTCTGACCCTTTGGGGGGACTCTGCTTTTGTGATGTTTTCTTGGCAGACTATAGAGTGGGGTGGTTTGCCATTGCCTTCCCCAGCCGTCACCTTCCCCAGCAAGCGGGGTGCTCATTTGCCGACCTCGGAAGGATGGAGGGCTGAGTCGACCTGAGCCGGCTACTGAGTAGTAGTAGAATGTATTTATTCAGTCAGTGACCAGAGATTTTAAGATAACAATAACAGAGTAAAACAAATCAATGCAGTGGTGTAGTAAAAGGCAAATTACATAGTACTATTACATAGACTCCACTAATACCATATTAATACATTGACTACCCAAGTAATGATAAATTTAAAAATAAAAAACTATAATATAGAGTGAATATCCTCTGGCAGCTTTTTAATTAAGAAATATCAATCTAAAAATGATTTTAGAGGCAAAAGTGGAAACTTAAACCAATTGCTTCTTTACCTGTTTCTGCCATATTTTCATTGCGGCAACACAAAATTTGGCTACTGCAGAGATAATAGCAGGTTTTAAATCCTGGAGAAGATAGTTCAGATAAAATTTATCTGATCTCCCTGGGAATTTATTTATTAGGGGGAGCCTTAAGGATTACCTGGTTTTTTTTAATGTGAATATTTTTTCAATGTTTTTATATGATTTTGAGAAATTCGGATGAATGTGGTAACTCCATTTTCTTCCACAGAAACCATATCTATATATATGCACATAATCCAGCTTATCTGCTCTTCAGGCAGATTCCTAAAAGTCTGAATCATAACTTTTGATATTTTTTGAGGGTGGAACTGATTTAAAATGGGAGGCAGAGGAAAACTGACTTCTTGTGTCATTGTGTATCCTAATTTGCCTCTTGCAGTATATTGAAAGAAAAACTCCCTGTCTCCATTGTTTCAGTATTTTACACCCCTCCTGGCTGTAGATTTGAAGTATAGTAATCACTCTTTGCATATAATTTTGCTGAAAGTACAGTCAATGTTCCCTTACCAGAAGCTCAATGGGGACAGCTGCCATCTCCTAAAAAAAAAGGAAGGAGAAGGAGAAGAAGGGAGGAAGGGAGGAAGGAAGAGGCTGAGAAAAGGAATTTTGCTTGTCATGAAATGGCATCAGTATTAGCTTTGGTAATGTTTTAATTTTTCCTCTAAATATCCTTTGTGCCCTTGAAAGGATAGATTTGCATGTGAATGGAAAAAGCTAAATTATATTTCTAGGTTCTGTGTGAAGGAAACTGCATTTTTATGAGGGCATCTCAGGAACATAGTTTCCTCTTCCCTCCCTTTCTTTCAAACTGAGTCTTCAATTATCAACTGAACTATCTTGCCATCTGAAATTCTAAGCTAGTCTAAATATTTTATAAAGCTCTGTCAGTGGAAAAGAGTGGAAAAAACCCTTCTACTTCATGCCTTCACATGGCATGAAAATGAATAGATGGTGTGAATAGAATTTTGTTTATTTGTTTCTTGCTGAATGTGCTTTCCTCTTGGTTATATTTTGGCATCCCACATTGCTCATGGCAGTGATGTGTTTATGCCTTCCCTTCCAATTTTGAGAGGTGTTCTGTCACTTTCTTTCTCAGTGCTGGGCATTCTTTTTTGAGCTAAGTGGCGTAACAGTAAATTGAATTTAATTTTATACCTCTAACTAAGAGAAGGAATTGTTGAATCATTTATTAATTCAGGAAACCTGCCCCCCATGTCTAAATAAAATCCTCTGTCACAATTAAACATATTCAGATCCTCCTGCTCCTCCTTTTTCCTGGTTGTTCTTCATTGACCTTCATTGATCTAATACTTTTAGAATAGGGGTCATACATTTCTCTTGTTACCCCTGTGGAGGAACCATAAATCTGCAGCCATCCAAGCAGCTATCAAAATGCAATTCTGGGCATATATGAAATGAAGTCAAAGTGGTTGGGATGTGAAGCTGAACAGCCACATTTTGTTCATTGCAAAGAAGATTTGAATGGAAAGATAAGAGTCACTGGATAAACAAACAGCTTTTAAGCAGTAGATCATGCCAGAAGATGAAGCTGTTCCACTGATGAACCAGGCACCAGATCTGCCTGCCAAATGAGCGATTATCCATTTAACAAACATTGAAGTAACAGCCTGATTTTTTCACGATTGAATGGCAGTTTCTGCATTTTAGTCAGAATGCCACATAGATTTATGGAAAGGGTATGAAAGAAACAATTCAGCAGGGCTTCAATGAATGGCTGGAGAAGAGAGCAGATGACTTTAAAGGCCCTAGATTCTGCAGCTAGAATCTTTGTCAAGTTTATCTCTACTCCATCATATACCAAACTGAATCAAGATGAGGTTAGTCTGAGTTTCTTTCTCACATTTTCTTCAGTCTCTGGACTGTTTACTCACTTCTTCAAGTCCTTCCAGATTGAGTTGTTCCTTCCTTCCCTCTGAGTGGTGCTTTCATAGCTCCTCCAAGATCAGCTCTAAGTTCCTTTATACCTGTTTATGAAGGAAACCTTATCTTTATTTTTTTCTTATTTCTATTCTTGTGGTCTATTTTGAGATTCTGCTACAATCTGCAATGAGAGGGTCAGAAAGGCATTGAAGATATACAACGTCTGAAAACTTTCTCAGGCAGCTTTGCCTGACCCTGCAAACTTTGTGACTTTGCTATTATTGTTGTTGTTTATTCGTTTAGTCGCTTCCGACTCTTCGTGACTTCATGGACCAGCCCACGCCAGAGCTTCCTGTCGGTCGTCAACACCCCCAGCTCCCTCAGGGACGATTCCGTCACCTCTAGAATATCATCCATCCACCTTGCCCTTGGTCGGCCCCTCTTCCTTTTGCCTTCCACTCTCCCCAGCATCAGCATCTTCTCCAGGGTGTCCTGTCTTCTCATTATGTGGCCAAAGTATTTCAGTTTGGCCTTTAATATCATTCCCTCAAGTGAGCAGTCTGGCTTTATTTCCTGGAGGATGGACTGGTTTGATCTTCTTGCAGTCCAAGGCACTCTCAGAATTTTCCTCCAACACCACAGTTCAAAAGCATCTATCTTCCTTCGCTCAGCCTTCCTTATGGTCCAGCTCTCGCAGCCATATGTTACTACGGGGAACACCATTGCTTTAACTATGCGGACCTTTGTTGTCAGTGTGATGTCTCTGCTCTTAACTATTTTATTGAGATTTGTCATTGCTCTTCTTCCAAGGATTAAGCGTCTTCTGATTTCCTGACTGCAGTCAGCATCTGCAGTAATCTTCGCACCTAGGAATACAAAGTCTTTCACTGCTTCTACATTTTCTCCCTCTATTTGCCAGTTATCGATCAAGCTGGTTGCCATAATCTTGGTTTTTTTGAGGTTTAGCTGCAAACCAGCTTTTGCACTTTCTTCTTTCACCTTCATCATAAGGCTCCTCAGTTCCTCTTCGCTTTCAGCCATCAAAGTGGTATCATCTGCATATCTGAGATTGTTAATGTTTCTTTCAGAGATTTTAACTCCAGCCTTGGATTCCTCAAGGCCAGCTTGTCGCATGATGTGTTCTGCGTACAAGTTGAATAGGTAGGGTGAGAGGATACAGCCCTGCCGTACTCCTTTCCCAATCTTAAACCAGTCTGTTGTTCCGTGGTCTGTTCTTACTGTTGCTACTTGGTCGTTATACAGATTCTTCAGGAGGCATACAAGATGACTTGGTATCCCCATACCACTAAGAACGTGCCACAATTTGTTATGGTCCACACAGTCAAAGGCTTTAGAATAGTCAATAAAACAGAAATAGATGTTTTTCTGAAACTCCCTGGCTTTTTCCATTATCCAGCGGATATTGGCAATTTGGTCTCTAGTTCCTCTGCCTTTTCTAAACCCAGCTTGTACATCTGGCAATTCTCGCTCCATGAACTGCTGAAGTCTACCTTGCAGGATCTTGAGCATTACCTTACTGGCATGTGAAATGAGTGCCACTGTTCTATAGTTTGAACATTCTTTAGTGTTTCCCTTTTTTGGTATGGGGATATAAGTTGATTTTTTCCAGTCTGATGGCCATTCTTGTGTTTTCCAAATTTGCTGGCATATAGCATGCATTACCTTGACAGCATCATCTTGCAAGATTTTGAACAGTTCAGCTGGGATGCCATTGTCTCCTCTTGCCTTGCTATTATTAGGCTAACCCTTTTTTATTTTTGCAGGTCTTTGAATTATTTAGTTCAGAATGAAATTTGTTTTATGCAGCTTGGTATTATTTTATTATTTATCTCATGTTCACGTGTTTGTATTTCTACTTTTTAAACTTTCAAAAGAGAATGCATTATAAGAATAATGCAAATATCTTTTCGAAGGGCATTTTTTTAAAAAAATACCAACCTCTTTGAAATGGTCTTATCTCAAACAGATCCATCGCTCTACAGTAGTGATTTTCAAAGTTGGCAACTTTAAGATGTGTGGACTTCAACTCCCAGAATTCCCCAGCCAGCATTCTGGAAGTTGTAGTTGACACATCTTGAAGTCCACACATCTGGCAACACAAAGTTGCCAACTTTGAAAAGAACACTGCTGTCCAGACTCCTGCGGTGGCTTTCTGAGTTTTTTTTTAAAAGGTTTTTTGTTCACTATACCATCTGCAGTCCACTTAACTTTGAGATGCCATTTAGAATGTCCCTGTGTAGCAAGAACTCAGGTGCAATATCTTGAGGGCTTTGGGGAATCTACAATCTATCTCAGTAACTGACTCACTGCCCCACATTGGGTTCACTCTCTGTCAGGACAAGCACAATCTTTGGTCACATTGCAATATATCTTTAGCAAATTGTGGTTGTGTATGCTATTGATTTGGGTTAATGAATACCTTGTTACTATTTTCCTTCCTCTTAATGGTTATGCAGCTTTTTGCTGTCATTTCTTTTAAAAAACAGTTATGGATACAGATGCGAGCAGCCCATTTTGTAGCATGCAACAAGTGAGGCAGCATGGTGTGATGAGGGAAAATAAATCAAACATGTTATCGGCTTTTCCTCTATAAGGGTGGTGTGTGTGTGTGAGTCATCAGACAGGGAAGGAAAGCTGCTTTAGCCCACCAATTCTATCCTGCAACCTCTCTCCCAAGTTAAGTTTCCACATGTAAGACAAGAACTTACCATTATGATCTCGGGAGGTGCTGGCTGTAAGTAATAAATAGCAATCAGGCAGAACCAACTGGGCCAATCCATGTTCTGTGAGGCAGGGGTGGACAAGCTGAAATCAGAGAGCCTCATCCATCTCTTGGCTGAATACTTAGGCCTCTCCATTTAACTTTAGAAGCCTTCTGTAAACAGTCGATTCAGAGCTCTTGAGAGAGAGATCTTCCTCGGTAATCTGCTATATGGCAAAAGAGTGGGAACAGTGGGTGAAAATCAAACACACACAGAGAGAGGATATATTAGAACTGTTGAGCTTTTTGGTAGCTCCACCCAGCAACTGGCATGTATTCTGAACATGTTTGTCCCTTAGCAGAAAAAAAGTTGCACATTCTTACCCTAATGGCCAGATTCCCAATGGGATACCAGTGTGTCTCAGTGCTTCCAGCAATACCTTTCTTCATGCCTATCAGGCTTCATGCCTTATTTGTTTTTTAAAGGAAGATTAACATGGCTATGCCACCTGGCCTGGGATGGGAGGGGACAGCTATTGATGGGGGTGGTTGGCCCCATGAGGGTGCCAAGGTTAAGACCTCCCCATCTTGAATTTTATCTTTTACATTCTACATTTTATATTTCATACTTTATATTTGTATTTTTTCTGTACTTATATTGAATTGTGAGTGGTTTGTCATTTTTACTATTGTAAGCCACCCAGAGTCGTTGCACACAAGATGGGCGGCAGAGAAATTCAATCAATAAAATTAAATAAAATAGTAAAATAAAATAAAAATAATAAATAAATAAATAATTTTTTACTTCCGAAAAAGCTTCAGGATCCCATGGAGAAATAAAAGTAATAAAAGTTCAAGGGTGTTTGGAAGGGTTCTCATCAGAAACGAGATAAGATGAGGGGGTGCCAAGGGGATCAGGCTGAGGGAAAGCTGGTGATAAGAAGCTACCTCATCTGCTTGCCTTCTAGTGTTTTGGGTCAGCCATTTTGTTACGATACTTATGGTAGGCCCTCAACAGTCCAGTTTGCCTTTTGGCCCTAGGGATTGGTCGACCCTCCTCCCAGCAGAGGAGTGAACTACTTTGGATTATGCTTCTTTTTTCACAGCAAAACAAGCTCTGTGCATGTGTGAGGGAGAGAGGGAAGCAGCTTCTTCTCAGAAATCAATCCTTGTATAATTCAAGCTGAAGGAACTGAAGTTTTGCAGAACTGAATACAGGCAGCTCCGTGAATGCTGAGATCAATTCAGCCATATTTTTAACGTCAACTGTCAGCCACCTTCCTTCACTGATCGGGTGATTGGGATACGATAAAATTTAAGAGGAACGCACTTTGCTAAACTTATTTAATTAATTTATTTACGTGATTGATATAGCTGTCTATCTCACCCAAATGACTCTGGGAGGCTTACAAAGATTAAAACGGAAAACTCACCACGTATAACCACCCCCAACACTCAAGGGTAAACAGTAATCCCATTCACTGAACAAACACATCACTAACAACAGAGCTTGTCTATTCACCTGACTCAAATGCCTGGGGAAACAGCCCAGTCTCCATGCCTTGTGAAAGGCTAACAGGGTTGGGGCCATCTGAATCTCTGGGGCAATGCTGTTCCACAGGGCAGGCAGTCTTCCAATGTATTGGCCTTGTGTTTTTGAAAATCTGATCAAAGGAATCCAAGTTTGCCATTTTTTCCTGAGATTTTGGCTTCTTATCTTTGCTCCTTTGCTTCTGGAGTGTATGAAAATATTAGATGGCATTGCAGTACTTAAAGCCTGCAGAAATGAAAAAGGGCAGGTACAGAGGTGTCCAGTGGGAGTGCTAAAAGAAGTCAAGATGGCAGTATTCACATGAGGCCAAAAACATGGCTTCTGAATCATTTCCGAATGATGGGTTGGATGGGTTCTTTTGGATTAGATGTTTGCCTTCAGGCAGCTCATGATTTCTATTTCTATTTCTTTTTGTAGTTCCCTTACTTTTTAATGATAAGCCTCTCAAAGTTGTTGGAAGTTGGGCAGCCTCTAAATCACTGATTTAGGCTGGCTGGGGAAATCTGGGAGTTGAAGTCCACACAGCTTAAAGTTGCCAAGGTTGAGAAATGCTGCTCTCAACTGTCTGTAGGTATGTATAAATATGAACAGCAGCAAGGTGGATGGACTCATTTGCAGTGGTGATGAGTGCACCATTGGGAGACTCGAAAGAACAGGCTAGGAAACCTGTGAAGGAAATCTATCTATGTGGTCACTAGGAGTCAAAAACGCCTTGATGGCACACCACCAATCAATGTATAAATAAATAAATAAATTTTGGAAGCAGGCGTAACTCTAGTATGTGCTTCTTTGCAGAACTGGTTCATTTGGCCTCTAAAATTGCCTCCACAGACTAGACAGCATTGGATTTCAAGCAGCATTCCGGGGATATCCTAGGGTTAGATTAAAAGCTTGTTAGGCATTTATCAATGAGCAGATATCTAAGAGTGGGGAAGCTTGTTTGTCCTGCTATTAAGGAAGCACAAAGATCTCCAAACAAGTAAAAGCAAGGAACCAGCGTTTTGTGCGTTTCCAAATAAGAGCATACAAGCACCTGAGGATGCTTTTGATATGCAGAGTCTGTATTTCTTCCACTATATATGCTCTCTTCTCAAACTTACCTGGGAGAAACAGCTCCTGTAGAGACCAAGGCTGATAACCAGCTCTTATTGGATCATGGATAAGCTTAGTTCCAGCATATGGAATGCCACTGACATCCTTTTCTGTTGATGGGCAGTGGAAGTGATGTGAATGCTTTCATGTTTCTGCTAGGGATGCTGATATAGTTTCCACTCTTCCCCCTGAAGTATTCAAAGGCTGCAGGAAAACGTAGTGGGTAGATGAGATGGGTACTGCTTGTACTAGTGAATAATTGAACCAGGGCACTTTACACACACCTTTTCAATTCCTCACTATTGATCCTCTTCCAATATGCTGTTTCAGTAGGATTCTGCTGAGTTCATAGTTGCAATGTCAGTTCAATATGGCAAGCCCTTGCAGCTATACAAACAAATAAGTAACTCTTGAACATATGCTCGAATCCTCTTTAAATACACATGTCTATTGAAGTAGGTGCTCAAGCCTACTTGGAGAGCCATGTTTATGTGGACCAGGTAGAAGATAGGATAGGAACTTTGACATCGCCACTTTTCAAAAAGGGTGAAGACCAAATCCATACCATTATGTAAGCAATATGGCCGTCAATAGTCATTACCCTTCACTATTCGTATGGCTAGAAGTCATTTAATCAGTGTCTTTGCACATGTTCAGCTTTTGAGAATAAAGGGAATACTGGGAAAATTTGCCAATTTTTGCAAGTATAAAAACTGTTAATTTGATAGCAGCTAAACAGTGTCAGGATAAAATGTAGCTCCATTGGAGCTAATTAAGGGCAGGTAAACCAGGTCATTAACAATAACCTAATTGATGCTGAATAATCAAGAACTTTATGCAGAGATCCTACTTCTATTCCACATTAGATGGAATATTCATGATGTTTGGAGATTCACAAGGGTGGAAGATGCAGGCAGAAGCAGGTGTGTCAGATGTACTAAAGGGGAGAAGACGGTCTGAATAGTTCCCTCAAGAGCCAAGGAGAGTTCAGTAATATGTGCCAAAAGATTAATTGAGCATCAGCACTGAACTAGCTGCATTGCTCGGCTGCCTTGAAATCATGGCACCCACAAGAAAAATGGGGGAGTTTGCTGACAATTTGGAAGTCTGCTGATACAACACTGCCAGAAAATGTGCAGTGACACTGGGGGCAATAAACTTCCACACATCAGCACCTGAGATTTTTTGTGCAGCAGAGTCTTAATGAGCTTGGTACCAATAATTGCCTTCGAAAAATCAGGAGCTGGAGAAGCACACTGGTCAAGATCAAATAGTAGAGATATGGCTAGTTTGGTGGGACTAGCAAGGATTTGGTCCAAAATTCCAAAAATAAAACTATTTCTGGCCCCAAACACCTTGAAATTAACTGTTGCCTACATCTATCAACATAAGGGACGCGGTGGCGCTGTGAGTTAAACCACTGAGCTGCTGAGCTTGCCGATCGGAAGGTCGGCGGTTCGAATCCGCGTGATGGGGTGAGCTCCCGTTGCTAGTCCCAGCTCCTGCCAACCTAGCAGTTCGAAAACATGCAAATGTGAGTAGATTAATAGGTACCGCTTCAGTGGGCAGGTAACGGCGTTCCATTTAATCATGCCGGCCACATGACCACGGAAGTGTCTACAGACAAACGCCGGCTCTTCGGCTTTGAAACGGAGATGAGCACTGCCCCCTAGAGTCGGACACGGCTGGACTTAATGTCAAGGGAAACCTTTACCTTTACTTTACATCTATCAACATACTTAACCAGGTCAGGTGAATGCCCAGAAAGCACATCCATGCAATGTGCTGAGCTTGATTGATTTTAATCTTGCTTAGTTTCTTTGGTGATTCAGTATGTTATATGACCACATCCTAGTTTGTTAATAATTTGATGTGTAGCGTAAGCATAGATACTTCACGTTTAAACATGCTGTGTGAAAACAGCTGTTGTGTTCGATGCTTCCTCTCACGAACAGACTCAATGGCTGGATTCACTCAATAGGCTTAAGCATTAAGTGTAACTGCTGATCTTTTGACTGAGGGAACTTTGCTGAAATCTCCTCCGTAGTAATGCTGAACATTGTCAACAAGAGAATAGAACAGAAAATGGAGCATTAGATTTAAGACTGGCCAGGAAAACAAATAAACTAATATAGAGTATAAATGAAAACTGCCACATTCTAACTGGATCCTGGGAAACCCTTGCCATGGGTTCATAGTGAAGGGAGACATGATGACATTCTTAAAGATATTGAGAAGATAGTATATAATAAGACTACCATCTGTGGGCTGCAAAAATCTGAATGACATCCAGGTGATAGCAAAGGATTTTCTAGTGGCCATCTGGAGTTTTGCAGCCCAGATATGGTAGCCTTACTGTATTAGATAAACAGTGTTTCAGAACTGGTACGCAAAAGGGGGGACTGAATTTTGTTGACATTCTTAATTGAATTTCTCAAATGGTCACCAGCTTTCCCTAACCTGCACTTCTCCAGAAGTTAGACTTCACTTCCGTCAAGACTACTTGTCCTTTGACCTTGGTGTAACTGTTTTTTGTCCAAATTCCATAAGCATTTCCCATGCCTGTATAATTACAGTAGAAGAGATGCTCAACAATTTGATTTTTAAAGTAAATTGAGCCAATATTGACTTCTCAAAGATATCAGCCGAAACCCACAGATACTTTGGATTTCATGGTTTTCTGAATTTTGCCACATGTTGCTTTGGCTAATAAAAAGTAAAAAAAAAAGTGCATATAAGGTTAAAATGCATGGTATCCATATTGTGATGGTTTTTATTTCTTTTGTAATTGTCTTGGGAATAAGGATGATATGCAATATAAATAATCTATAAACAAATTCATAAAATTATATTACTCATTTCTTGTTCTACATTTTAATAATCCCCCCTTACTTCATGGTGGTACATGTTGTATGTAGGACTGTGATATATATTAGGGGTAATGATTAGGGGAGTGGAATGGTAAAGAATATATATCATATATTATAGTAATTTTTTTTGGTGAGCCAATTGCAATGAAATTTCATTTTAATGTTCACTATAGTGTATGTGGAATTACAATAAAAGTCTATCCTATCCTATCCTATCCTATCCTATCCTATCCCATTATTTTACCTGAGAGGAGCTTCTAAAATTTTTTGAGCACATGGAAGGGGAAAAAAAAGAAAAGTCTGAGGTGTCCAATTTTTGAAAATTGAGAGACAGACAAAGAAAAAATAGGCAGGGAAACTAAAAAGAAAAGATGGGTATCATTACTGAAGTTAAAGTAGCTTGGCACAGTTCTCACCTAGCTGAAAACCGAAACCATGGTTACTTCTATGCCCTGATGCAAAGAAAAACTAACACCATATCAAAGATCAAGCAGCACTGCACATATTAGTTTGCTTCTCATGTAGACCACATTTTTCTTGTAAGAGTTTTGATACATTCATGTTTAACTCAAGAGTTCTGATCAATAATGGCTCCAAGCATAGATCCATAGCAGTCAGTTCACCCTGCATGGGAGTTAACAGCAATGCACAATCCTCTTGGCTCTTTAAATTGAGCCACAGCTATAAGCTCATTCCCTTTGGTTAAAGCTCATCAGGTGGTACAAAAATCATAGGGGTACTTAAGTGGCATGGCTTAATGGAGAAGACAGCACCATGTGCTGCTCTGAAGTATGGTTATTTTCAGGGACACTTTAAAAAATCTATTTTAAAATAGCATTTGCCAATGTAATTGGAGAATGTGGGGGTTTACATCTATAATTTGTATTAAGAAATTTGTTTATAATAATAAAATCTCATACAAACTAAACTTAAAGAAAATAAAACAGAAAGGAGTAAAAAGTGCAAGAAAGAAGAAGAAAGAGAGAAGAAAGAGTAAGAATGTAGTAAAGAGAAAAGAAATCTATAAGGAAATGACTTCCAACCTTCATCACAACAAGTATAAACAAATTTAGTGACTCTTCATCCCCTCCAAGGTTACGAACATTTATCTCTTCATTCCATATCTCATCTCTTATCTATACACAAATCCATAAAACATCATCTTTTCAGTCCTGGTGTCAGCAGAAAGTCCATAAAGGGTTGCCAGAAGTAACAACATATCTTGTTTCAACCTTGATCAAATAAACCAATTTTATATTCCTTCCTTTTACTTCTAACAATCTTAATCATTAGTTCATTCAAATATTGTCATAGCATTTGATTTCTCTTCATTTCTTCTTTGCCCCATCACACAGAATTCTTCAAGAATTTAATAAGCCTCTTTTTTAAATCCAGTAGGAAAAAATTATCCAGGTCACTCTCTTGGCTTGTCATTTGTATTTCCCTTTAAAAATTTAAAATCTCTGACAGTTTCTTTTGTAGGTCCAGTGAAACATCCTTTTCTAAGTCATTCTCTTGGCCTGTCAGTTGTAAATCCACTTTCAATACCATCTCTATCTTGTCAGCTAAAATTTGTTCTGTATCTGCATTTCTTCAGTATCTTTTGGACATAGTCTATCCATAGAAGCAGACATAATTACCAGTATTGTTGATGTTGTGGCTGCTATTTTTTGATTCCATTCTTCAAAAGTCTCCTTCAATATTTTCATTGTTCTAATGTTTTGCAACATTTTACAGGCTTGTAGATCTTTCCTCTACCTAAAAACTTGTCAGTTTTTGAAATCATGGCATTGCTTATCTTTATCTTGTTCTGTAAAAACTGAAACAAAATCTATTTCCCACAAGAGGCTGTTTGTTCTTTATAATTAGTTCCAAAATCTTATTGTAAAAGTTTCAATATTCTAGTTTTATCTGGACCCTTAGCCCATTTATACCTTTCTAAGATCAAAATCTTATTTAGCTTTTTGCTGTTTATTTCAGATTCTTTAAATTAAGCTTATAATCAAAATTTTCTTTCATTCAGGATTGAAGGCAGACTCATCTGGCGTTTTCAAACTTGTCAGTTTGAAGGTTCCTAATAGGTTAGAAGTAGTTAATGAGCAGTTTCCAAAACTGATTAGAAAGTGAGTGTCCTTTAAAAGTCTCTGCTGTAATTGCAAGCAAGATAGATCAAGTGAGAAATCTGGGTTGATTTGTCTGATGATCCATTTGTTTTCCTGGCTGTCCAAGGTATTCTCAGGAGTCTTCTCCAACACCAACGTTCAAAAGCATCAATATTCTTCTTATCTTGCTTCTTCAAAGTCCAACTTTCACTTGCATAGAGTGTCACAGGGAACACCATGGGTTGCACGATTCTGACCTTTGTAGGTATAGATACATCACAACATTTGAATATCTTTTCCAAGGCCTTCAAGACCGCTCTACCAAGTGCTAGTCTGTGGCGTGTTTCTTGACTGCCTGTTCCTTTACTGCTGATGGTTGATCCTAAAAGGCAGAAGCTAGTGTCCTTTCTTGTTGTTCACATTTCCAACATAGATTTGAAGGAACTTCAAACATTCTAGATAATTTTTCTGGAGTCATATACCAATGTTACATCATTTTGTAAAAATTCCCTTTTAAATTATAAGGTAGTATGAATTTAAATCCTTTCAATGACATGTTTTCCCACTGTTCCGACAATATGTTATAGCCAAAGATCTTAGCCCATTTAGGCCTTCTTTCTATTTTATTTTAGTCCCATCTTTTCACTGTGTCCTTGACTTTTATTACTAGGACTTGCAGATCCTTTGCATTTTTGGCTATCAGGGTAGTGTTATCAGCATAGTGCAGGTTGTTGATATTTCTTCCTCCAGTTTTAAAGCCATCCTCATCTTCTTCCAATCCAGCTTCCCTTAATATATATTCCACATATAGGTTGAATAAATAAGGGGAGAGTATACAGCCTTGTCTCATTCCTTTGCCAGTCTGGAGCCAGTCTGTTTCACTATATACACTGTTATATATGTAACTGTGCACAATAATATGCACTGTTTTGTACACAGCTACAACATAATTCCACTTCTTTCCCCAGATGTATCTTTTATAAGAAAATATTATCAGAGCGTTTTGACCAGAGAAAGATTGACAGTTGCAGAGTTTATTCAGTGCTAATGAATGAGGGTTAATATCAGTATTGGGAGATCTTGCACATACAGTATGATGCCACAGAAATCCAAGGCAGATTTATTTTACTCTCTGGAGCTCCTTATGTGTCTTCAGAGAACAATTTGGCTGGAATATTCTGAAACAAGACAATTGTCCACAATTGTGAATTCCCAATTTACTTGAAAAGCTGGGAGCAATCGGTAAGAACAAGAGTGACAACACAACATTTGAAATAGCAATGATTCATTTTTGGTGGGGAAATAATCATTCTATCCTCACTGTTCCTGAAGAATTTATGTGGTATATAAATTTCCAGTGCCTGTTACTTTCAGTGACCCAGGGAGTTCCTAAGATTGCCTTTCCAATAATCTGGAATGTATGGAATTCAGCTGTTTTGTTTTTCTGATGTCCCAGTGTTGCACTTTTATGTCCTTGTGGCTCATTTATATGGGATATTTGCTAGACCTGTAGTGTTGACTTAGATGTACTTTAAAGAGCTTTAGATTTCTGCTTCTGTGTTAGAGTTCCTGAAGATCTGGCAGTTCAAAAATACAGCAGTTCAACACTGTGCAGAGACAGATATGCTAATGAACCTAACATATGTCAAATCCTCTCCCATTTTGCAGTCTGCTTTATCTGTATGGCTTTTGAACTCTCCAAATTACTCCAGACCTGCACACGAGTCCACGGGCAGATTAAATTCTGGTATCTCGTCTATGTAAGATCCTTTATCTCTGCAATTTCAAAGCTCCCAGATGTCTCAGAGATGGTGTGTTTAATTTAAGGATTGAAAGGATATGTGAGAATTAGCTTGAAGCAAGGAGAAAGAACAGAAAAGTGGGGAATTGAGCAGCTAAGCTCCTTCGCTGTAAGGCCGCTTTGATATCGGGAGATGCAAAAGAATGAAATTATGGTTAACCTGGAATGTGAGAGTCTTGTCCTGGGATTTTCATGGAATACTCAGACATCTAGGAATTAACAAGCAACACAAATAACTGATAAATGCATCAACAAACAAATTGAGGTCAAGTCTAATCCAAGGCTCAAGTCACAATTTAAGTCTTCGTATCAAAGCTGAGGAGTTTGGATGGCAAGATACTTTATAGGTTTCAAGAATTCAGGAATCAAAGCAAGATTCTCATTTATGATAACTGTTATGGTTGTTGTTCCTGTGCCTGACTGCTCTCAGGCAGAAAGTTTTGGGCAAGAAATGTTTGGCTTCCATCCAAGAACTGATGCAGATGATAACTTATTGCCAACTATTCAGTTTCTAATCCTCCACATTCTTGAGGTATTAATTGATGGAATCTCACACTCCATCTCTCTGCCTTTGAGATCTTGACATGGCATTGTTGACACTCTTGTGGGCTTGGAGACCATGTATTTGAGGGTTCAGAACATAGATGTAGAACTGGGGATGGTATCTCTGCTAAGATCTCAGAGCTAGGCCCTGCTGTTAACATTGTGCTGGACTTACCAGGCTGATTTTTTTTAACACTCTCACTATCTTCTCACAAAGGAGAAGGGAGCCATGCCAGTTAGGACAGCAGTTCCTGGGTTAAATGTTTCATCTGCTTTTTCTGAATTAAGAGCAACATGTCTGCTCTAGTGTACGGTCTCCACGACTTGGACATGACTGTGTTTCTATGGTCCTTCTCCTAATCTCATTCCTAACCTTGGTGATTACTGTGAAGGTTCAGCAGTGCCATCAGCCAAAGTAGACTAGATAGGCAGAGATCAAAGTAGGAGGTCTATCTGCCAAGTGAGAATAACACAGCTTGTACATTGCATTTTCTTTGAGTTGTAGGCTCTCCATGTACATTTTCTCATTATAACCTATAAATATTAACTGATGAGAGAAAGCTGAGGAGACCAAGGCCTACATACAGAGACCAAAAATAAGCACAAAAACAGTGGTCTTAAATATTGTCTGAAGCAATTGGCTAGTATTACAGAACTTACAACATGGGCACCGTGTGATCTCACTATCAGCATGCAACCTAGCTTCCTTATTTTTCACTAATTGGAGGTTCTAGACATTTTCAAGGTAGTCTCATGTAGCATGCATAGCACTAGCCAAATCAGGAGACAATCAAAGGCTGGATAATTGTTGCCAAATTTAAGTGGTTCAGGAATGGTTACCACTGGCACCCAGATATTTCTTTCTATACCTGCTGCTTAGGAATCCAGTAAGAACTGAGTCTCAAGGAACACTTCCAGATATAATACATCCTGCTTTTCTGGAACAGGCTGAGCTCAACTCCCATGTCTGGTTTCATAGTGACCAAAATAATTAAATAAAATATAAATTTTAGCAAATATGCCACCCTCTGTGACAGTTATATTTAATATTCTTTCCAGTACACTGAAAGTGATTTAAGAGTTCAACATTACATCTACAGTCTTTTTTATGCATATTGATTTTGCCAGAATGGATTAGTTCAATATTCATTTCTATTACATGGCATCAGATTATAATTTTGTTAATGTTTCTTAATAATTCATAATGACGTGTTTGAAGGATTTGAATAAACAACCATTTAAGAGTAATGTAATTATAATCTGACAGAGTGCAAAAGGGAATTAATCTTAAATAGATATTTACCCAACTTTCTAAAACAAATCATTATGAGTTATTGAGATACATTAACAAAATTATAATCTAGCACAGCTGGAGATAAAAAATGAATGCTTCTCAATAGTTCATAATGGTTTGCATTTGGGACTGCAAATAAATAATTTCCTGCCCATCATGGATCCTTTGGTTAACTTTATATGAAATATATACTGTATTTAACTTTTCTGCTCATATTAAAGATACTATTTTTCAGCATAATATAAAATCATTTCAACTCTCACAATTTCCTTACAAAGCTATTAATTTTGTGGTCAAAAGACAGGCCTCAGATGCTGTTTAAAAGGTGTACAAATAGGATAGACTCTAATATAATTTCACATTTAACTTAATGAAGCATATGAAAGCATATAATCTCTGTTAAAGGCTCATATTGGACAGCTGCAACTTGCTTACAGCTCTACAGTTCTCTCCCCACAGTCTCATTAGTTTCAAGACCAAGAGAATTTTCAAACTTAGGTAGATATAGAAGAAAGACAATTTGCTTGTAATTTGATTTCTCTCTTGTATTTTGATAAGGGTTAAAAATCACCCAACATACTAAGCCATGGTATGTTTTTTTAGGGGGGGGCTGGCTTACTGGGTTGTACAAACAAGCCTTTCTAGTTTGTAAACCATAGTTTATCGGCTGGTACATTGTATGAACCCAGCCAATTGGGGTTTATTAAGCAAACCATTCATTCAACTAACCATAATGTTGTAATGTGGAAACACAGGTTATATTATCCCAATCTGGTGCTCCTGATGATGGGTTTCATCTCCCAGGTTTCACAGCCTGCCGGATGTACATACATAATAATGTCATCAGACAAATGCTGTGACTTCTGCATTTGTGCCAGATGTTAGACGTAATGTCAGACATCAGATGTCATAACAGCTTGTGGTGGATGCTGCTACGTGTTGACAAAGACATATGACAGCTGTAGTCTAAAACATCTAGAGGACTCTGTTGTGGAAGGCTGAATATTCCTGCTTTCTATGGTGAATAATTTGCATGTGATATTTTTCTTTTAAATAGAAGAAACTCACACAAGTTCACAAATATTTTTATGAATTGGCCAGAAAGATCTTGAAATTTAAGATGTCTGAAAGAGAGGAGAAAATGAAATTGGAAGATGCAGCCATTAGGAAAGAGAGATGGTGAATGCTTTTAAACATTGACAGTTGCATCCTTGTCTAAATCAATCATGCCAAATCCAGGCGACCATGGCTTCCCCCCACTCCTTAAAAAAGGAGAGACTATGTAGCATGGAGGTACAATGGAACCTTTCCCCATGCTGGGAATACCTGTCCAAGTGGAAGTCAGACTACGGTAGATTGTGCAGCGAATTTCATTTGGCACCTTTAAAAACAAAAAAAACATACATTTTTTTCAGAATCAGGAAGGAATAGAAAGAATCAGAAATGGACTGTAGCTTGGAAAAAGACTCATTGATGTCTCAGCCATGGAATAAGAAGAATGCTTTGTAGGAAATAGCATACTTACTGTATTTGTCTGGAACAGAAACTGCATAATTTGGGCTCTTGATACAACTAAAGCCTTGGCTTGGCCTTGACCCAGAATGAGAAAAATGATTATTACATGGTGCTGCCTAAGAAAAGTGCTACATACCAGAACTGAGAAAACAGGCATGAAAAAGTATCCTGCAACCACTCTGCTTTCTCTCTCTCTCTCTCTCTCTCTCTCTCTCTCTCTCTCTCTCTCTCTTTTTAAAAAAAACAAAACTCTAATCATTCTCAAAGCTACATCTGTTTCTTCCCAGGAAGAAAGCTCCCTCAACCAATCCTTTCCCTACAGGGACATCACATTAAATTGAAAAAGACCATGTACAATCATAAATGTGAAAACAAGTAAAAAAGAGAAGAATTGTCAAAGGTTCTTTCATCTGATGATAATAAAGTAGGCGGAAGATCTCCCCTATTTTGTTGAATTGCTGTAGTCAGTGCAAATCACTGAAGTGTTCTTGAATAACTATCAAACGTCATGGTAAAAAACTTACCGTGGAATAAAAGCATCTCCATCTGAATATTCAGATTTCCATTTTGGAAGTAACCCACTATGGCATGCAACAATCTAGGCTTTCTTTGTATAATTTGACTTGCTGGGAAATGGAGGATTTTCTTTAAAAATCAAAGTTAGCATGGACTTGACAGAAGAGTGAGGATGTTTGACGCTTAACATCGTTACATTAATGCTGATTTCCAAACCACGCATCTTAAAATTGAGAAAGTCATACAGATTTTTAAACCTACACAGTGGATTTTTTTTTCCTCCCTGCAGTGTCAAAGCATTATTGAAAAAAGTGACTCATGCATATGGGGGTGGAACACATTTTTCTGCTACAAGGAAAAGCTAAAATAAGTTGATGGGAATTATTTTATTCTCCAACCGTGATCTAATGGCAAATAGTTATTTCAGTAGTCAGAGACCATCCAAACCCAACCCAAGAATTTTCGATTCTTTATGTAGGTTGACTGGTAGCTGGAAATACCTTCTGCAGACAGGTATAGCCAATCCCACCCACCCAGGTTGGTCATTTGCCAGCTCATCAGAAAGGACTATAAGAGACTTCCTGTTTGGTTGGAGACTATAGATCTCTGTAAGAGGTTAGTTTACTTATGTGAGATTTGGAAATATATTGGGAAGGGAATGGTGTATATAGACTGTTCACAGCGGTATCTCTGCAAGATTTTAAACAAAACGATTAAGGTCAGGTGGAATAAACTTAGAATACTCTGACAGATTTTGATCTCGTTTTGTGAAGGTCTGTGGATGCGTCAAGTTCATAGAAATGTTGGGGATGATGCATGGCTCCCCTCAAGCATTTAAAATTCTTTGGTTACAGGAGGAACTCTCCCAGAGGTGATCTCAGAACCAAGCTCTTTTTGACTTGAGTGTATTTTAAATCTCTCTTAGCATGAACTCTATGGTATAGTTCTTGATTTTTCTTATGCCATTACCTACATGATTCAGGTTTCACAAAGCCACATGCTGCCACAGTTCACAGTTTGAGGTCGTAACAGTAGCCCTTTTGACTATTGTTCAAGAATGGCTTGCTGTATTATCTGATATTTTTCTACTAAAACCCTTCACCCAAATCTTGACATGGAGATTGGTTTGTGAAAATAGCCTTTGATGCTTAGCTGGGTGGGACTTCCTCAGTACAGTTACTATTAGTATTGTAGAATTGGGATAATGCCCTCCCTTGCCATCTTGATAGAAGGAAAGTGGTTTTCCATTCCTTACCTGAAGCCAAGCAACTTTGACAAATGCAAGTCCTGTTTTAAGGTGCTGTTTTGTAATTTCATTTGTTCTTTTTTTTTACCCTAACCTTAAACAAATCATGGATTAGGATACATGGGTAAGGTTATATGGCCAAACAAATGCAGATTTTGTCCTTATATCAAATTGTTCTTCAGTTACATTGATGCACAAGTTATTGTTGTTGCTATTATTATTACTATTATTATTATTATTTGATCTGATGCTGCCTGACTCCAGATGACTGTTGAGATACATGAAATGGAAACAATCATCTGCAGCAGTTTGCAACAGCCTACTTCATTGCAGGGAACCAAAGCAACTGATTAGCAAACAAAATTGCTTACTATTTGCTTCGTATAAATTGAGTGGAATATTTTCTGATCATACTCAGCGAATCCACCACACACTGTTTTGGAAAATCAAGAATGGCAGTGCTTATCACATACAAATTATAGTGCAGGAACTTATAAATAAACATACACTCATGTTTTATCAAGACAAGGTGGTTCTTTTTTCCCTTCATGCAGATGCTCAACAAAAGCAGAGTCAAGGCTGTTGCTTTTATTGTCTAGCCTTCTGTATACGTTGGGCAAATTGCCTGTGTGCATGTGCGTGTATGTGCATAGTTGCAAACCTGCTCTGTCTTTAACACAAAGAGGGAGTGCTGATATCAATCCCTCCTTCCCTCTTGTGTGATTTAATATCTGTCATATCTTTCAAATTAAATGCCCCCACAGGATTATTGCTTTCTTGGTAGAAAGAAATAGGTTTTCCATTCATTCTCTGCAGCCAGACAACTTTGACAGCACGCTAGCTCTATTTTAAGGGTTCTTCTCTTGTAATTCCCAATTTTGGTTTTCTCTCTTTTCACTTGGGGCTTTTCTCCCCACTTCAGATAAACTAAGCTACTGCTCCACATCACTCATTATGTAATTAGCCATTAGGTAAAGCTAAAGGTTTCCCTTGATATTAAGTCCAGTCGTGTCCGACTCTAGGGGGCGGTGCTCATCTCCATTTCAAAGCCGAAGAGCCGGCGTTTGTCCGTAGACACTTCCGTGGTCCTGTGGCCGGCATGACTAAACGGAATGCCGTTGCCTGCCCACCGAAGCGGTGCCTATTAATCTACTCACATTTGCGTGTTTTCGAACTGCTAGGTTGGCAGGAGCTGGGACTAGCAACGGGAGCTCATCCCGTCACATGGATTCGAACCACCGACCTTCCGATCGGCAAGCTCAGCAGCTCAGCGGTTTAACCTGCAGCGCCACTGCATCTGTTGCTATTACAGAGATCTTTTTTTTGTTTTTTGAAATCACAAAAATTAATGCTAGCGTTGCTAGTGGGCAAAAGCTGCCCCGCTCTCGTCATTGTATTTCTTTTCTTAGGTTCTTTGGTTCATTATGATCCTGTCTTCTAATAATAGTCAGCTGATTATGCAAGTTGTGCTGTCAGGTGATTGCTGTAAATGGAAGGAAAAAAAAAGATGGCATCAGGAGGGTTGGGGAAATGGGAACCCCTGTAAATTGAGAATGTTAACTCTAAACTGGGAAGGTGTGCAGGGCCTTTTTGGAAATCTAAACCATCTAAATCATGCCATTGCAAAGATAAGTGGCATCTCTTTCTCCAAATTCCAAAAGGAATTCTTTTTTTTTTTTTGTAAAGGAAAGAAAAACCTTCCTTCTTCTGAACAGATTGAAAAGGTCCTATGAACATCAGGCTCTGGATTTAGATGGGCATTCTGTAAATCACATCCTTAATAGACCATGATTGATAGCTTGCCAGTTACCACCTATGAACTCAGGAGGGAGAATAAATTGCCTGGAGGGTAGTGAATCATAGATATTTCAGAGCTTGCACCTCAGCACTTTTCCTTAGTGGGGGGCATTATTATTTTTTAATGTTTTGGGGCAGTTGCAGAAGGCAACACTGGTGACATCATGTTGTGTTCATAGTGATGCTCCCAAAAGTGGGATTCAGGGCTGTGTGGTCACCTTCTGGCCCTTAGCTGTTCATCCCTGCTTTAGGGGGTACTATTGACTATATCAGTAGTCTTTCACATACCCTGAGATTTGAGGAAGGTGGAGATTTGAGGAGGGTCGAGGAGCTTCATAAGGCATCTTGATCGCATAGACATGAGCACAGGTGTTCAAGTGAGTGGCAAAGGAGAAAGGGTAGTCTCATGGATGTTCCATTTCAGAACTTTGTTAATGCTCTTCTTTTTAGGATTGTAAAACTTTGGAGTTTGGGTGCTCCTAGAATCTATCTGCTACCTGTAGCAGTAGATAGCATGTCCCAACAGAGCTCTGATGAGAACTCAGAATACGATGAAGCCCAGGTCTGACTCTGAAGAATACCTTAGCCTTAGCACCTTTTAAAAATGCCTCCTTACTCTGAGGATGTAGCCTGTCCATAATCTGAAAGCTCTGTTTCAGGCTGCCCCAGACTTTCTGCACTTTTGCATCTGCAGAGATTCAGGGTTTAGAAAATATCAAGGGCTCTTTTAATCACTTGTATTCACTTGGAGCTGGAGGCTGGCTGAGCACATTCAACAGAGATGTCCAAGGCAACATCTTGGGAGGTTACCTGGGAACAATTTGAGCGGACAGGGCTCTCTAGGACATCAGCTCCACCACTTGTGAATTGGATTCCTGTCCTTCCTGTTTGATGAAAGCTGGCAGAGGGAACTGGAAGCTGGGCATGGGAGGCTGACTTTGAAGACCATTTGGAAGCTACAGCTGTCCAGAATGCAGTAGCTTAAGTGGGGTTGGGCTCCACCTTTGCCCAGAGGACACTTCTACTGCAAGAGCTTCATTGGCTACCAGTACATGTTTAGGTACAATTCAAGAGGCTGGTTGTTATCTCTAAAGCCCCATGTGAATTTGGATCTGGGTAATATCAAGAGCACCTAGTCCAGGTGGAATCTGTCCATCCAGTGAGATCTGATATGGAAGGCTTGCTGTTGGTCCTGACCCCTAGAGAATGTCATCATTGGGATCCTGAGAGTGATCCTTCTCTGTGGCTGTCTCCATCCTCTAGAACAGCATACCTCCTGAGATAAGGACATTTTCATCAATGCTAATGTTCTGAATCTATGGAAGGCCCTGGGATAATTGATTGCATCGAGCAAAGTGGCACCAGATAATTGCATATGATGTCGATGGTTGGTTGTTGCCATATTAAGTATTTTAAAATTCTATTACTGCATTATGGGGTGTAAACTATTTAGCGTGATTTTTCCTCTGGAGCAGCATTTAAGACCTAGTGAGCAAGCAAATAAATCCAGAATCGGCAGTAAGCGGGGCTGGACCTAGAGAGTCACTTAGCTCTTTAGCCTTCTCATGGCCTCCACTGAATACAGATAAGTACTGGAATAACAGCTTTTACACTGAGAGTTAAATAAACTCATGGCTTCCGAAAATGAGCTGTCTAAGGTGCTGATGGTGCTGTACTTTAATTCTGCCAGACTGCAGGCCTTCCTTGTCCACTCCTTGAGAGCCTTTCTTCTTAGCTGTTTTTCTGAAGATTCTCAGTCATGTCAGAATAAGAGGTCATCCCACAGAATTGGATGGCTTCTGGGACTGAAAATATACTTCAGTGAAGACAGTAAGGCATAAAGCTTCATTAGAGGCAGGGAACTAAGGTTTCATACATGGTATCCAAGGGAATTTGTGGCCAGAGAAAAAGCTTCTGGATAAAGTCAGCAGAAGATAAGAGATCTTTTATCCCCCTTTTCAGACATTGTTCCAGTTTATGCATCCCATGTACAGGAGGTCATGGGCAATTTGTGACTAAATCCAACAGTTTTGACACTGCAAAAAAGGACACCACCTTTAAATGTAGTCAGGATTACTTTGAAAAAGTTCAGAGAAGCACATGCATGAAGACCATGACAACAAGCTCAAAAAGGAAGGGAAATTTGGGATTTGCACTTCCAGTGATTTTATCTCAGAACTATGGGTAATAAATGTCCAAGTATTCAAAGACATTTGCATTAAATCAGAGAGCAGAGGAAGGTGAGATTTGAAGGGTGCATTTGCATGAACACCCTCCCTGCCATATGCTTAAGAAGATCTTTAATACTTGGTTTTATTCAGCACCTGTGCAAAACTGAGAGGCACAAAACTGATGTGTTATCATAATTATAGTTAATTTTTTTGTGTATGTCAGCTGGATAATCCCATTAATTTCAGCCCCAAGTCACATCACATATTATGTTCAATTGTTCTCAAATTACAAATAAATCCAAGGACAAAATTCTTTTCATTTTATAAGTACTTTTTAAGGACTCTTTTAGGGAGTAGAAAGTGCTCTGGCATTTCTAGAGTTTCTGGCAAGGAAGGCCTTCTCTTGTGCTTGCCTTATTTCCCAAGAGGACATGGTCTGGGATGGGGGGAAATACAGGAAGATATTTCTGTTGCTGCATCTGATGAGGTGCTTATGCAGTGCAAGCAGGGTTGTCCATGGTGGGGTCAAAAAGACAAGGTGGCAGCCAGGGCCACATGATCAAAGCCCGAGCTCTTTTTTTTTTTAAAGACATGGACATGCATATATGTAATAAACAACCAACCCCGCATATTCAGTATTACTCCTCCCGAGCCTTGTTTTTTTCCCTGCATTTTTACTTCAGTGGTTGAGTGGAAATGGGAACAAAGAATGTAGTGTTTGTGAAGATTTTCTTTCCTGCCTGCCTGCCTGCCTGCCTCCTGTCTGTCTGTCTGTCTGTCTGTCTGTCTTTCTTTCTTTCTTTCTTTCTTTCTTTCTTTCTTTCTTTCTTTCCTTCCTTCCTTCCTTCCTTCCTTCCTTCCTTCCTTCCTTCTTTTTTCTTTCTTTCTTTCTTTCTTTCTTTCTTTCTTTCTTTCTTTCTTTCTTTCTTTCTTTCTTTCACCTAGCCACCTTCATTTTAACGCAATCTCTCTTAGAAGCATTTAAGTAAACTCATAAAAATCAGTGCTCATCAAAGGAAATGATTCTTGGTATACATTTTTTAAAAAGGCCTGAAATTGCTGAGTGCTAGCAGCCGGTTTCTCCTATAATGAAGTCATAAATCAAAACTAGCCACTTGTAATGTCCACAAGCAGCAATGCCAAAACAACACAGGACATGCTAGTGCAGGGGTTTTGGATAGATTTCAGGGTGTCTGTGAACTTAGATGGGGAAAAAAGTTACAACTTCATTTTCACACAGATTACTAGTTTAATATTTTGATAACTCTCTTTAAGCATAATTGGTTTCTTCTGTAATACAATCTACATCTATAGCTTTTATTTTATGCATATAAATACATTTTCTGAGAAGGGGTCTGTAGGCTTCACCAGAATCTCAAAGGGGTCCTTGGAACAAAAAGATTAAGAAGCTGTGCTCTAGTGCAGCCTTTCTCAACTTTCTGACCCTGGAGGACCCTTGAAATACAGGCCAGAAGTTACAAAATTATTATATTCATTTCATGGGTAGGCCTGTATATATGCATGAACAGTGCTCTTAAACTAAAAATAAGAAATGAAACTTACCTCTTTCATGTGAAGTTGCCTGAATTGGAAATATTTTTTTAAATCGTGATCTCCCAGGGAACCCCTAGTGGCCTCTCGTGGAACCCGCAGGTGCCACGGAACCCTGGATGAGAAACCCTGCTCTAGTGGGTGAGTCACAACATCTAAAGACATCTATCTTTTATTTGCCTTATTTCTTTTACATTTGAACTGGGGAAGCATTTATCAAAACCGTCAGTTTTTAGTAGACTTTCCATTTTTTTCTCTTCTATTTCTGTGTACTGGCCAAGTCAATGTGGTGAGCATGTGCAAATCTCCTGATTTTCTCTTTTAATTTGCATGCTACAGTTTGATTCTCCCTACTTCTTTTCCTCTTTTCTTTTTTTAAAGATAATGACTCCAAATGTAATCACCATTGCATTTGTTCTCACAGGTGTTTCTTACTGAAAAGACAGAAAGAGTCCAAACTGTTGCTGTAAGAAAATACAAACACTTTCTCCTCTGCCTTTTGAAACACTTTTGCAGATGATTTTGGAGAACATTTTATTGCTTCATTCAGATTTGGTTGGCTTTGCTACATATTTGCTCCTGCCAGAATGGCTTTCTTAAATAGATGTTCTTTTGACAATGAAATTTTAGGGTGTGTAAGCACACACACACACATACAGAGGCATAGAACAGTCTGTTCAAAATCTGACATTTGTGGTGGTTAGTGGTTCCTTGGAAAATACTTTGAAAAGGTGTCTCCCTGGCAGCAATTTAATTGTAAAAGTGGAATGGAGCCCACTGCTTACAGAGTCAGCTTAGCACTAGGCAGAATGCAGTGGTCACTCCAGGCGACAGATTCAGAGAGGTGGGAAAATGGTGGTCACGTACTGGAAATCGCAGTTGTGCATGGAGCTCAGCCTGACCACGGCATCCCATCCAAAGGTGGGATGCCATGAAAGATGTTGTTCCCTTGCCAACACCAAAGTAAAATTTAACAATCAACTCTGATTTCTGCATATGGATAAGGAGGAACTTTTATACTCTAGAAGCTACTAATGTATCGTCCTCCATAACCGTGCTTCCAAACTTGCTGAGATGTTGGGGGTCAGAACTGCATGCGCCTCTCTGCATGACCCATGTAAGTCCCCCACCCAACCCCATAAGTTAGTTGATTGTCTTCCGATGCAATAGAGAATGTTCTCCTGTTGCCGGTGTTAAACTAAGTCTTAGCTGTCTGTCTTATTCAGTTGGCTTCAGTAAGTGCAAACTAGGTTGTCTGATTGCTGCTGAAGCAACAGCCTCCATAGATCTGCCTATAATCTAGTTGTTCTCCAGAAGATCATTTGTCTACTGAATCGCTTTGTTCTTTGGTCTACAAAGTCAAAATGGAACATTTCTAGAGTGCTTACTGGATGTAAGCATGAGAAACAAATCAAAGCTGGGACACACGCTCTGGCTGACTTTTTTTAAAATGACTACATGCGGAAAAAACAGCATCCTGCAGGAGGAAGGTTTGATGGGGGCAAAACAAAGAATTGAGCTGTTAACCAGGGTCAACCTGAGTTTTGTCAACGTAAAGACCTATTGAATGAACTCTGTGATAAATTACCTTTCATAATAAATTCCTTTTCATAACAATTGCTCTTGAACTCTTTTAGTGCATGCTACTCCCCCACCACCACACTTTTGGTGATAGATTCAAAATGTATGTGATGAAAATCACATTCTGTGCCTCAATTGGACCAAAACCCCCCCCAGCTTTGACATGTTACTGAACTCAAATCAGTGTCAGCATGGCCAGAACTACACTTTTCTGTAACAACCACCACAAAGTCCCAGGTTGACTATATTTCCCCACTTCTCTTTCTCCTTTTTATTCTTTTTGCAGGAAGGTCTGTTTATGTCAGTTAGACAAACACAGATCTTGCTTGATGTGACTTTTGTGTCAGCCGATATGTTTTGAGGACCATCAAATTTTTGCGATCATTGAGGCAAGTCAGCTTGTGCGATGCACCCATTTCGAATGGTGATGGGTTTGAACTCCTCTCGCCAGTATTTCCCAAGCAAGCTTTGTCACAGTTGCCATCTCAAGTCTAATTTTGTCATTTTCAAGCTTTTCTCACAGCATCCTTTCAAGGAGATAATTGACTTCTGTGATCACAGAAGTGTTTATGTTAGCCATTCCTTAGCAATCCTGAACAGTGATGAAATACAGCAGGAAGGACTGCAAGGGGGAAAAAGTCATTCTATTTCCTTACATTCATTTCCTTGATCTCAGTAAGAGGAGAAAGTTCTGGCCAATGATGCAGTTAATCTTTTCCTCCTCCTTTGCTCACTCCTGTTCAGCCCAGTAACTGAACTCATTACAAATTTGGATTGTATTTCCCATATTTTAAAATGCTTTCCCTCAAAGGCCAAAACAGAGAGGATTTCTCGAGTTATGATTTCTCAGAAATGGAAATTGGAACTTGCCTGTTCTGCAAAAATAAGAAGGATCTTTGGGGACATGCTTAGAGACAATTTAAAATGGTGAGAAGGAAGTTGTAGGACTGTGAAAGAAATGAATTCATCATTTTTTTTACGTGTGTGTGTGAGGGTCTACTTCATTCCATTGGGAGCTTAGTATAATGCATGACTGTTTTTCTAGGTCTTTCCCTAACCAGATCCCCTCCGCTTCTAAGAATCTAGAAGGAAGTTATTCACTGGGTGCCTAACTCTGGCTCAAGAACTTTTCTCCCAAAATTTTTAACAGCCTTCACTTCTGTATGCTTTTATGCATTCCAAAATGCATTTCATCCTTGTTTTAGGATGAAATGCATAACAAAGTGATCTATGTGAAGGAAATAACTAATAAATTGGTTTGGCCCAACAAAAGGGCTTCAGAAAGGCTTTAAAGCTTAGCTTAATGCTTTGAGAATGAAAATACAAATTGCTTACTAAGGGGCTGAAACTGCAAACTCAGGGCCTAGGTGCCAGAGGAGAGGAAGTTGACCCTATGTTGACCCCTGGCAGTTACTCAAGGCTTGCTGACTAAACAAAAAGGCTAAAAATGCTAAGTTGCTGTGGATATGGATTCAGGTGGACTACGTCCTGTAAACAAGTCCATTATATAAGCTTTGTCTCAACATTCTCTCAGTGGGCAGAAACTTGAATCCCCTGCGCAGATCAATGAACTTGGCTCAAGCAGATCATGTGGTCTCCACTCATCCATTGGGTTGTGGGGAGTTTTTCCCCTTCATACGTCAGGTTAAAATAGGCATCACAATGCAACTTTGGGAGGGAGGAGGTATGATATATAAATATATAATAACAATAATTTTAAAATTCCAATGTAAGTGTTCATGTTGCTTTTTTTTTTAAAACCCACATTGTCTTGGAGATGGCATGCAATAGACTCATAAGGAACCCAACTGAAACTGCGCTGACCATTTTCACCAGCACCTCAACCATCGTCTGCCAAGCTGCAGTGTTGAGAAAGGATTGCATCCCCTCCCCAGACAGCATGACTGAACCGTTGGCAAATGTTTTTTCAGCTGCTCTGTCCTGTTGCAGAAACCTTTCTTTAAGCACATCAGCTGCTTAGTCTTAGGAGTAGCGGAAGTGGTGTGTGGACTCTGTGTTGGTTTGGCACAAGTGAGAAATGCTTCAGGACTAGATTCTGTTCCTTGTACAACAGCTCAAGTTGCACATGTGGTTCACTTCGAAAATTATTTCCAATATCATCTCCCCTCTCCAAGATCCTGCTCTCTCTACTCCTTTGCCTACCATCCAGTACTTCAAAACGTTGGAAGTGACTCAAATTAGGACTTTCCTGGGGTTCACAATTAATCTTTTCTGTTGGGAAAAATGAGGGGAGGCTATGCTGGATTTGGAAGAACCATCACTTCACACCTTGAAAAGGCTCTTCCATGGGGCTTTACTCATCCTTCCATTTTTCCAGTTAAAGCCCAAAAGAAAGAATGCTTTAGGGAGCTACAGCTCCAAAGTGCTCCCAACTTTTCAAAGGGATGGGTCTTCTACAGATTTCACAGATCTATCTTAGTGCTAGTATACAGACTCCTGGAAGCTGTAATGGGAATTTCCCACCCTCATTTATAGGGAGTTAATTAAGGTGGAATCTCCTTGAATGCTTTGAAATGTTTCTCCCCAGGTTTCTTGCTTCCTGGGCTGAGTTGCCATCCATGAGATAAACTACCAAAAGACTTGCTTCCTATCTACTCTTCCATTTTTCCCCCAGCCTCCCCACAATCTCTCACACCCATTTGTGTTACAGTGTTTTGACAACTTTTTAAAGTCCCCCCCCCCATACTTGAATAACTTGTGAAAATAGAATTCCTGTCTCTTCTTACCCTCGTCTCTATTTTGAATGGCCGAGTAATAAGTGATATCATGTTTCCCTTTTCGTCTTTCTTGGATCTCTTGAAATTTGCTAATGAAATTGTCTCTGTGTCGAGCATTCCTCATTACAGTTTGTAAAGCTAATCCCACAAGATGGAGATTGTCACTTACATGAAGGACAAAATTCATCTCTTTCCCTCTTTCAAGATGTTGTTTCTCTTCTCTGCGAATCCAGATGGACCTTATTAGTTATACAGTTTGCATACACCAAATGAACTTTTGTCACCCCTGAGGGTATGCCATTGTGGGAATAATGGATCACGAATTAAAGTGAATTGCCAGGCAAAATCTATTACATTCAACCTGATGAAAAAGATGGGAGGTTCCCTTTCATCTGGACATGACACTCTTTTTGCACTCTTTTCCTTGGGCATTAGATTATTAAAAACAAAAAAAACAAAAACACCAGTGTTCATTCCATTCCATTCAGAAAATGATTCATGCAATGTTTTCAATCCACAATTTATTAGCTTAATATTAAATAATAATTAACTCTTTGCTCCTGAACTTTTACTGCTACTACAGAGGGGATCATATCTACACTAGAAGCTTTCTACCAGGCTGAGTTCATCCCATCATCCTACAGGGTAGGAGAAAATAAAGATCATTCCACGTCCATACTGGGAAAAGAACTTCAGCAAACTCCTTTCTCCTTCAACTGTCCCCTGCAAGGGATAGAATACTATTAAGGCAGCAGTTCAATACACCTGAAAACAAGCCCCACTGAATTCAGTGGGACATTAGAATTGATAGCTTCAGTCTGCAATCTTATGAACACTTCCTTAATAGTAAAGTCCTAGTTAGCAGGGTGAGCCTTACTAACAGCAAGAATAGATTGCATAGATCTTACCTTCCCGGTGGAAGAATTCTGACAGATTTTATTCTTGGAGCTCTAGTTTATGCCTAAAGCACTTTTCCCATGCAGAGGAAGAAGACATTTTATTCTGAGTGGCATGCCAGTGGCATGTCCCAAAGAAATCAGGGTGGCCAGGACAAAAACTAAATTTGATTTGATTGCATTGGCATATAAACTTAAGATCAAATTAATTAAATACGGTTAATAGAATTATCCCCCTCCCCTGGTATAATTAATCACTGTCATCATTCTCTGTCATGTTGAAAAGCGTAATTGGATGACAAATCTTGGGGGGATTACGGAGATCTGTAAAGCAGCTGTGGTGCCTAGATTTTGCATTTCCACTATTGTTCCTGTAAATCTACAGTGTGCAAGACTGAGTGAGCTCTCCATGTTGGGAGCTGAGAGTATTTATTCTACTTCCTAGATGGTATCCATTAAAATTGACCCTTTTTGGCAGTAACGGAAATGAAGCTGGGCATCTTTAGCAGCCAACCGTATTGAAAACGTTCCTCTGCTTATTGTTCACTTATGCTCCCATTGATTTTGGAGTGGGGCAAGCAACAATGTAAACATAAAAAGAAGCTAGTGATCATTAGTATCTGTACTACCAAACCCAAGAATCACACAAGATAATTACCATCTTGACAAGGCATAAATCAGAGTCCCTCCGGTCGGAGGAGATGGGCGGTGACAAATTTGATAAATAAAATAAATAAAATAAATGCTCCTGGCCCCAAAAAGAACCTATTGATACAATCATTCTCATCTTCATTAAAAGATGTCTCCATTCTTTATAAGGAACAGGCATTTTAGTAAAGCTGTGAATATTGACGAAACAAATGCTTGGTGGGGGGTTGCAATGTCAATGTGCATTTAGAAGAGTGTTAAATAAATGGCACCTACAATCAAAGAAACACGGACATTTAGGTTCTCACTTAGCTTTCCAGGCTTCCTTTTTCCTTCTCACACAAAAGAAAGGGATGGGGAAAGGACTGACATTATGATGGTCATTGTGGCATCTTTATTGATCCCAAATGCTGAAAATGCATATATATAAAATGCTGGCCGTATCTCTTGAGGGCATAGACTATATGCTTATTTTAATGAAAGCTATTGTCCAAACACGATTTGCTTTTTCAGTAGGGAAAAAGGAAGGACCTGTATGTGCTCAATCTCTCTCTCTCTCTCTCTCTGTCTTTTTCTCCCTCTCTCTCTTCTTCCCAACCCAACAGAAAGCCTGAAAGAAGTTACGTAACGGAGGTTGGGACTTTGCCCACCTCTCCATCAGCAGAACTGGACAGGACTCAACTTGGTGCCAGGGTGGAAGTTTACAAAAGAAAGATCAGGTTGAAAATGGCCAGATCAGACTTGTGGGTGCAGAGAAAGAAAATCCCCGATTCTTCTCCCTTACAGGAGAAGCAGTTGGGCAGTTGCTCAGAATGTTGGCTCCACTGTAAGGCTTTCTCCTTCTCCTTCCTGGTCAAGGGGCCCGAAGCAGAGTTTGTTTGTTTGTTTATTATCAAATGTATATAGCTGCCCATGTCACAAAACAAGAGACTCTGAGCGGCGTACAACAAAGCTAAAAAAACAGTTAGTTAATAAATACCCAAATGATTATTATTAAAAGATACTAAAAACTATTTTAAAAAAACGAGGCTAAAAAGAAGAAACATTGGGTGAATGTTAATAATAACAGGGCCACCTCACTAATTCACCAGTCTCTGGGGTCCCCAGGCCTGATGGAACAACCAGGTCTTGAGGGACCTTTGGAAAATCAAAAGTGATGGAGCTAGCCTCACTTTGGGGCAGGGGGAGGATATTCCATAGTGCGAGCACCACAGCAGAAAAGACCTGCTGCCCAAGGCCTGCCAAATGTAGCTCCCTAGCCAAAGGAATGCATAGCAGGTCCTCTCTGCTGGATATGGTGGGATGCGCAGATGCAATCAGGGAGAAGCGGTCCCTCAGATAACTCAGGCCCACGCCATGTAGGGCTTTAATGATCAAAACCAACACCTTGAATTGGACCTGGGAACAGACTGGTAACCAATGCAGCTCGTGGACCAGAGGTGTAATGTGTGTTCTCTTAGAAACATACATCACTGCCTGTACCGCTGTGTTTTGCAGCAGCTGAAGTTTCCGGATAGTCTTCAAAGGCAGCCCCATGTAGAGTGCATTAAAATCGTCCAACTGGGAGATGGCTAGGGCCTGAGTGGTTGTGCGTAAGGCCCCTCGATCTAGGAACAGGCACAACCAGCACACAATACGAGGTTCTGTAAAGGCCCTCCCTGCCGCCTGCTCTTCAAGTGGGAGTCGTGAGTCTATTTTTTCTGCTTCATGCAAAAGGCCTCAGCCCTGAGATCTTATGGGTTCTGAAGGTCTCACGTACGAACACTGCAGTCTCCTACAAGGTTGACTTTGCCAACTTTGGCCGATCCCAAAAAGCTAGACAGGTTAATATTTGAAGGGGAAAGCACCAGGAGATTCCAGGTCTGTGGGTCAAATGGAGAAGTTGAGAAATAAATCATTTCTGCACTGTTGCAGGGGTTTATACATACAGTACCTTGCACGCAATGTTCTGGGCATTGCTTAGGGTTGTCTGTGAGTGCTGTGGAACCATGGATGATAAACACCAGGCAAACTTCTCCCTGCTCATAGGAAAGAGATGACTCCCATAACCAGCCAATGGGATGCAATGGGTTCTGTAGGGTCTGCCCCCACAGCTATCATTGTGCATCTGCATGTCCCTTGGTCACTACTTTGGGCCTGATGTTAGTCACTGCACCACTGAGATCTAAGCAAGAAAGACACAAAACGGGAGACCACCCAGTAGAGGTTGTCCATCAATATTTAATTGCATTGGCCTTCTAATTTATTTAAGGTATCCCACCTCACTTCTTGCTGTGAAAGACTGCCAGATGTTCCCTTGTTCTCAGCTTGCTATCTCAAAAGGCACAGCACTGGAGGAAAAGTAGAGGGGGAGGGAAAAGGAAAATGAAAGCCTCAGAAATGAGGAAGGAACAGATCCCCAGCCCAGGTGCATTAGCATCAGAGACAGGGATGTGATTCCCTCGTTTGCTTCCCCTTCTTCTCTCCCTTGCTAATGTTATCCCTGGTAAAAATAAGAGTTTGATGTTTCGAACCACTATTAAAATCTTCAGAATAAAAATGATAATGGTTCTGCTGTCTGCTCCAGAGGCAGCAAAACAATCATCTCTCCAAGCCTTGTGATGAATGCCGCCAAAGTCTAGCCTGGGTATGTTTTTGTAGATAATAACGATCATCAGAAAATGGGAAAGCAGTGGTGGAAGAGCTAACATCGATCCATATTAGGGAGAAAGGTGAAAGGAAGCAGTTTGTAAAAGACAGTCATTTTTGATAATCAAACTAACTGCAGGGCTGTTAACTGTATCATATTACATTTTTGCTCTCAGCTTAGTCAACTGTATTTATAGCACTTGTTAATAAAAGGATATAGAAAAAGCAATTGGATCCATAAGATGAAATGCAGTTCTCTTACGGGGAAGGGATGTGGCCGCTGAGAGTTTTTCTGGCCTGCGGTTCTGGATATACTTATTTGGGAGTAATTCCGCAGAGCTTCCTTTGAGTAACTTAGGGCTCCATCTTCATCTGGTTCATGTCAGTATGGTATGCATGCTTTCAACTATTTGTTTGCTCTGTCAATTTTTTGGTGAACGAAGATGTTTAAAGATGAAATTCTGATCTTTCTTATGTACAGTTCTTGCTATCTGATCAGTAGCATGGTTCAGTTTCTTTGAACATAGCTAAATTTTGTTATACTGTCTGTAAAATCAGGCAGACTTTGATTCCCCACTGATGATCCCACCATTAATCTTATCATGTTTTGTTTTGTTTCATTTTAATGCATTTTTGTTTGTATTTGTACAAATTTGTATTTTATTTGTAATTCTGGTCTGTGACCAGAATAAAATATTGACTGATGGATGTTTAAAGACACATAAAAAGGGTCATATGCATCTGTCTTCAAGGTATGAAGTGTCTATGCAGCCTTTCCAAATGTCAGCATTTCTGTGTACTCTTATCCCTAAGGTTTTTGTTTTGTTTTGTTTTTACACAACTCTGGCAAATCTACATCTTAAAATATGCAACTTCCCCAAATGATTACATCTCTATATGTAGATTTTGAACTGAGCTATATTTTGAAAGGGAAACAGCCACCATAAATTCCATGCCTTTCGGTGTTACAGTAGATTCTATCTGAATGCATATCCATGAAGATTTCTTGCTAGCGATGCCTCTGAGTGAATACATACAATACCAAAATTGCAATTTAAAATTAAAAACATTCCACTTGGTGCTGGATCTGAGTCCCAAATGCCAATCAAAGGGATAATCTTGAATTTTTTTGCATTCAAGTTAACTCTGCCTAACTTTGCATTTTTTCCATTTGTGTTACAGCTAGGAATTATGCTAGGCAATACTCCATATTTGCTGATGCCTTGTTTCTGGACAAGTAAATTGTCTGCTTCCTGTATGGCTGCAATATATTCAGACAGCTTAGTCTATCATGAGCTTGTATTTTACCTTTCTGACATGAACATTGCTATCTTTTATACAGCAAATATATATAGCTGCCCATCTTACATACGTGACCGCTCAAAGTCATGGATGTGAGATGGGTGGCTATATAAATTTACCAAATACATAAATAAACATCAGTTTCTTCCCATTCCTGTATCAATCTGCCATTAAAAATGGGTTAAATTTTATATTGTTTTTGAATATTTCACCATCACAAATTAGGCACTGTGCATTCATTTTACCCTAAAAGATTATTTGCATTTGTTCTTTAAAATCTGTTCTTTTGTATACATTATTTAAAATAAAATGCCCATTTAAATATGGACTTTGGCTTAAGGTATATTTTTGCAAATTTCAGAGAAATACAGAAAAGGAAGAATACTTGCATTCTCGTTTCTGTTTTGACCAGCAATTGCAAATTGGTTGCTTTTCTTAAAAAATTCTGACTGAACTAAATTTCAAAGCATTCCTAGCATTAAGATAGGTGGTTAGTAAGTTTTTATTTTCTGTTCCTTAGATAGGCATCTTGATGAATATAATTTTCCCAAACCATCTTGTTTGTTAAAAAAAGACTGTCCTACAGCTTGTGAAATGTAAGGGCATGATCTCTCAATTAATGTGATTTTCATTTGAAATTATCCTAAATGTTGGGATAAACGTGGCACTTTTTAAGTAGTTTAGTTTACTACCAAGAGGCCTGAGGTTTTCACAGACTGAAAAGTCAAATCTCTGGAAGAATGAGAAAGAATTACTGCTGATAAAAATGAGAGTGATACTGTTAAATCTAGCAAGCTCTTTTTTTAAAGTCACGTGTCTCTTTTTTAAAATTATCCTTTTACTTCTTGCAATGGCAAAATGGGTTTGTTTTGGTTTGCTTAGTCCAGGATTCTACTAATCCTGATTCACGAACAATTTGTGGCAGATCTTATTCTTCCCACAGCAGCTCTAACCTTCAAACATTTGAAGCCTCTTTTACAATGGCACTTAAATCTTGCTAAAAATTGATTATTGACTCATTTTAAATCCTCAGCTGATCGATTGTCAGCTAAGTCAAGCTTAACTCCAGGTGTATTTAAAAGGTCACAATGACATCGCATCCCAACTGTGTAATGATGGTCTTTTAACATAGGCTGTGGACAAATTGTACTTTCATTACACCTAGGTAAAGGTTATTGGTGGGAGGCAATCGATCAGTGGCATTGGACTCACATTAAGAAGACAGATTTTCTTGAATACTGCAGTTCAACAAATTATTCCTCCTAGAATGAATGGATTACGAACCTATGTAGATGGTTATTAGTTGAGATCACCTTATAAAGCTTCTCTTAAAAACTTATTTCATCTGGGGATGAACTACTCTGAAAGCATCTGCTCTGTGAAAGTCATTCTTCTCTTTAAAGTAATATATGTGGACAGACAGAAAGAACCATTTCTGTATTTTTGTGGTTTGAACAAGCTAAGAGAGAGCCAGTCTGGTTTAGTGGTTAGGGCAGTGGGCCAGAAAGCAGGAGACCATGAGTTCTAGTCTTGCCTTCCAAAAATCTTGCCAAAACCCCCTGCAGGGATTAGTCCAGTCAGTTGCCAAGAGTCAACACTGACTCAAAGGCACACCTACCCACATAAAAACATTTAAGACTGTATCATCTTGGCTACGGAACATTGGAATCTGATCCTGGATGATGTCCAGGTGGGAAATTTAATGTTTGAATGATTCCTGTCCTAACAACCAGGAAACACACTGAGACATGGAACTGGTCTCTAATATTTATTGCTAGTACTTAACAAGAATCCTAACAAACTGAAGAAGCGTGGGAAAACCCAGACATATAACCCCCAAGGGTTAAGGCGGTCCTGATCTGTGTCTCTTCGAATGGCTGACCAATTCATCAGTGCTACGCATGCGCTTGACAGTCTGGATGGGAGCCCCCTGCTGGCCATCCTTACTCATGACAATTCCTCAGTATAGAGAGAAAATGAGGCTAAAATCCTTGTTCCTAACGTGGAAATATCAAATGAGAGGTATAACATTCTTCTAGGACTATGACAATAATTCTGCCTCATCTTGACAAGGCTTGCATATTACTTGATTGGGAAAAGGCTGTAATGTCAGCTTATGACACATAACCAGTGCTGAAGCAAAATCTGATCTTACTCCTGCTGTTTTTCAGCTCATGAAACTAACCTGTTAAGGCCGCACATTGAATCTCATGACCAGGAAGGGATAATTAAATAAATATGGACACTTGGAGCATATGTAAGGTGGCCTTGGACTGCATTTACTATTCTTTGAACTTCGTGTGACTCTCAAGTCTCCTGTTGACACCTCACTGGGGAAAGAGGTATTAAATTACTCAGAAATTAATGCTGTGCTGACGTCAGTTAAAAGATTTACATCCCAGGTGAATCTCTTTCCATGAAAACTTTCTAAAAAATTTATACCCATAGTCTTCACTGTTACAGTACTCTGTGAACATCCTTTAAATATATGACCCTAATGAGAGAAACGTAGGTGGCAACCATGCAACGGAAAGCTAGATTAATTCCTTTCGGGAGATAGCATCGTGGGATTTAAGAGCATTGATAATTTGCAGCCCCAAATGTAATAATGGTTGAGAAATGAGAATATTCACACACACACAAATGAACATGCATACTTGCATTTTCCTCCTATTGACATTGTGTAAATTGCACAGACAGCCTGGGTCTTTAGAATCCTTAAGTCCTGTTTTCCTGTAGTCTGAAATCTTCCAGGGGGTTTCTTGCCAGACTGACTGGTAATTCTGAGAAGTGTAGGAGAGATACACTGTGGTAAAGTTGCTTTGGTCACTCATCCTGTGAATGATTTTCTAGAATCCAAGAGTTGGGGTTCCCAAATATCATCTCTCCAGTGTGCGAAAGAGTTAGATTTTGAGTTTCTGTCTGCATCCATGGGGTTCTTTCTTTCCTGTTACATAATCCATGGAAACATGTTATCATTACCTGGCTTACTGTTTTCTGTGGAAAGAATTAGAGACAGTCTTTGGGTGGACAATATGAGGCTTATTTTTCATAGGGGTCTATTTCTTCTCCATTCTGGTATTCCTCTATTCTATCTCTCAAAAATGGTTTGTATTGGTGACTCTATTCTACCTAATTCTGGCCTCAGTTTCCTTAATGCTTTAACTAATACCCCCCTTCTTTTTCTGCATCAATCAACTCTCAGAGCATGCATATTAATACATTTATATTTGTCCTTGTGAAACAATTGCATCTGAATCATCATTATTTTCAACCTTGGTCTACAGATGGCAATCGTCAGACACATTAATGCATACCTAAACATAGTCTCCTCTCCTCAAAATACTTATTTAAAAGTATATCCTGCTATGTTAAAATGCTAAGAGAAATGTGAAATCTGGTTGGCAGTCAACTTTTAAATCTTACATTAAGTCAGTAACCCTAGTACAATTTCCAATAGATTATGTGCCATCAAGTTTGTGCAGACTCTTAGCAACCACACAGATAGATTTTCTCCATGACCATCTGTTCCTACCTTGGTCCTTTAGGTTTTCCAACAGTGCACCCCTTGCCTCTGCAACTGAATCTGTCTACGTTGCTGCTGGTCATCTTTTTCTCTTTCCTTCTACCTTTCCCAGAATTATGGACTTCTCCAGAGAGAATCTTCACATAATGTGTCCAAAGTAGGATAATCTGAGTCTCATTTGGGCCTGAAGTGAGAACTCTGGGTTGATTTGTTTGATGATCCATTTGTTTGCTTTCATGGCTCACTATAGAATCCTTGGGCGTCTTCTCCAACACCTAATGTCAAAATTGTCAATATTCGTTCTATCCTGATTCTTCGAAGTCCAACTTTTGCTTCCAGAAAGTGTCACAGGAAGTGCAAAGATCTATGTTGCTGGGGCAGTTTATAAAAAGAATGAATGAATGAATGAATGAACAAACTATACTTTCCAAAGAAGGAAAAACTAGTGGGGCTTATTTAATTCCACTTGAGAAGCTGTGGGAAAAACTAAGGGGATCCTCAATAGATAAAAAGCTGCTATCTATAGGTTGAGTCAACCAGGGTCTGGGTTTGAGCATGGAGGGCCGGAACATGCCACTGGTTGTCTTATTCCAAGGGATGAATGAGGGATTAGAGTAAGACATCCCAAAGACAATCCACACCTCCATGGCACAATTAACAAGCCATTCAGGTGTAGGGACAATGCAGCCACCCTAGAAGACATATATGGGGTCCCCTTACCAACCTCTGCCCGGACTGAAGAAGCTGCTTGGACAAGCAGCGAAACATTTCAACCAAAAGAAAGAAATCCAGTTGGCATGACTCAACCTACAGATAATTCCACCTGGATGACTGAGAATCTTCATCGACATAAAAAGCTGCTTCTTCCCATTCAGTCCCTCCATTCCATCACCACTTTGAGAATCAGATAACGCTCTTGGAGACCCTTCTCTGAAGCTGTCACTGTCCAGAGATGGGTGAGGCAATGGTAGTTTCTCTCCCTTTTATTTTTTCACTTACATATCATCCTAATATGCTAGGCCCTCTCTGTCCCTACTCATGTATTAGCAGGCTCACTAGTTCCAACTCTTTTATGTGCCAATGACACTGTAATCACACCTGTCTCCCAAGTGGGAATAAGGAGGACACTGAGGCCTCTTTTTGCTCAAAGGAAAAATTAGCAATAAATTATTAGAAAACTGAAGTCCTAGCATTTGCGTGACATTATCATGAAATCCATAACTGGCAAATTAACAGGCATGCTGTTGAACAGGTGCACACCTATAAATACCTTGCTGTTCCAGCCCTCATTAACCTGGAGAGAACATTTTCTATATCTAGAAATTGTAGTTCAGTGTGGCTCTACAGCTATCCTGAGATGTTTCCACTCAAAGGGAGCCCATTTAATCTCTGCAGCTTTGGAAACCCATATCCTTTCCAGGATTAGAACCCGTGAAGAGTCCTACAACCACCACCTGTGAAGAGCATAATGAGTTGAAGGCAGAGCATTTTTCTCAGATTAAGTGTATATAGTTGCTGCTTTTATTTTTAAAGCATCACTCAAACTTCACAGAGCAGTTCCAATTACTTGCTTCTGCTCTGACAGTGGCGGTGTCCAGAGCAGTGATAACACGATCTGGAAAATGAGGAAGAAACTGGACCAAGGAGAAGTAAAAACAGATTAAGTGCTGACCCTTTTTAAACTGTTGATAGTTATAGTCTCTGGCTGCTGCCTCAACCAATATTTTCATCATTTTTCCATTGGGAGAGCGAATACCATGGACAGCTCCTTCAGATTTGGTATTTGTCATGTTCTGTCTGACTCATGGCTCCCTGTACCGAAGGAAAAACTGTACTTGGGCAGGATCTCTTAGAAGAACCAAGGAGTGGAATGGTTGAAGCAGAAGAATTAGGGGACCCAAATGAGAATATGGAAAATCACGGAGCAAAACCTGTAGTAGTCAAGCTGTTAAATGAGCAAGTTGCAAGTGGGAAAAAAAATCCTCAAAAATTTTCCATCAGATACAAAATTTTCCATCAGTGTTCGTTTTTGCTAGGAAAATTGTTGCTAAGAGACCAATAATGATTTCAACATTATTTTTTTTTATGTGGAATCCTGGAATATGCCTGTGGTTCCTATCATATAGTTGCTGTAATCTTCAAATCTAGACTAACTGTGAGTGTTCAACCAAAAGAATACTTCTCACAAATATATGTATTATTTGTGGTTAAAAAAGTTTCATTCTCAAATGAACCAGGAGGAGGGAATTTCCCTTTTAGCCAAATCTCTTAGTATACCTTGCTGCCACAGGAATGGAATTGCTCCCTCCGCCTGGAACAGATAAAATGATTGTAGAAGGGGAAATATAATCTGAATAAAAGGAATTTAGGTTGGTTAATGTATTACCTTAGGTAGTAGCTGGGCACCTGTGTTAGGTACAATATTGGTTATTTATGAATGGTTTGCTGTGGACAAAGACTGAGGCTCTCAGCTGCATTAACCAAATGAAAAGGCTATTTTAAATTGTCCCATTAGTATAATTCTTGGTTGTCTGGAAGTAGGAATAGCTGAACATCAGGTTCATCTGAGTTTTTATATAAATTTACTGAATTTGTACTTCCTGGTCCTATAGAATATCTGCATTATTCAGAATTTTGTGAGAGATTTGTTCTCAGTAAATACATGCACATATGTTAGGGAAAGCATTCCCTGAAGTGCATTACATTAGGGAAACATTATTTGCATACATAAATAATGTGTATATATTAGAAAATACTGTTGGCTTGAAGAAATCCACATGACAATGCAGGCACTTTTTCATACAGGTGTTTTGAATTTGTAAAATGTACATGATGCCCATAAATTCATCATCTAGCACAGCATGCAATTCACATGTTCAAAGAGGTAGCTGGCTCTTAGAAAGACTACAGAAACCGAGAAGAAAGCCTTCTTGTTAGGAGTTATCCAAGGTCCTACAGTATCAGTTGGTGGCAACTGTGTTAGTTCTTCTGGTATGTGTTGCATCTCTTGGCTAGGTCAAGAATATAGGGTGAGGCAATCCAAACCAATCAAACATTATTGCATATTATCTCTTTGTTAATACTGTGCCAGAGGTCAGCAAAATTTTCAGGTGATGTTGGTCAATCTTGAGCAATCACACCGTTGAGAGTATTTCATAGACCAGGGGTCCCCAACCCCTGGGCCACGGGACTGGTACCAGTCCGTGGCCTGTTAGGAACTGGGCTGCACAGCAGGAGGTGAGCAGTGGGCAAGCAAGTGAATTTACAGCCTGAGTGTTTACAGCAGATCCCCATTGCTTGCCTCACCACCTTAGCGCCGCCTCCTGTCAGAGAAAGCAAGCCCATTGGCTGCTATCTCCAAACGGCATGAAGAAAAAAGAATAAAAGTTCAGGAAAAAGAGGAAGCACTTGAATCATCCTGAAATCACCACCCCCTGCCCCGGTCTGTGGAAAAATTGTCTTCCACGAAACTGGTCCCTGATGCCAAAAAGGTTGGGAACTGCTGTCATAGACTGAAGAAGATCTGAAAACAAGATCACCTAGAGTATTGAGGGTCTATTATTATCATCTTTGGCTCAGATGGAATGGTATGTGGGAGTGACCTTGGGAGACAAGGCGAAGAGCTGTAGCCTCGACAATGGTCTGTTAAAGAAAATTTGAGTCCGAAGGAGGAGGAGGGGTGAAAGTGACTCAGAAGGGATCCTCCCTAGTTTTCAGGAGACCAAAAGTGAAGGGAGGGAGGGGTATATTCAGCCTTGCAAGATTTTATTCATATACTTACAGTAAAGACAGAGCCAGTATTCCTGGTTGTGTTTCTTGTCTGGACTACCTCCCAAGGCTAACATCCAGGAGCCATTTGCACAGAAAAGGTCTGAAATCCCTTGAGATCCCAGCCCTCTGCTTAAAATCTCATGAGATCTGATTTGAGAATACTGAAATCTTGTGCGACTTGGCTATCTCAGAAGCTTTCAGCAGCTGTTTTTTTTTTTTTCTTTTGAAGAAATATTGGGTTTCTGTAACTACCCTCTGCAGGTTTTACAGATGTCTTGGCACCCATGGATCCTGGGAGTCAATCAATGATCTATAATATATTATACATTATATTTAAAGCTATGCATCAAAATACTGAATGAAAACATTGGTTTTCAAATAATGTCATCTCACAATGCATGTATTCACAATCTTCCCAGTCCTCAATTAGTTAAATGAGTATTCTCCTTGATGATTGCTGAACAGGTTGAACTACTTTTAATTATTTCTGCAAGCTCTATCAATTAAGCTGTCTAACAGCATGGTGAAGTCCTCCCTCTACACTAATAGATTTCCATGTGCTGTTTGTGCCATGTTCTATTCCCATTCAGTTTCTGCTTCTTCTGACCTTTCCACCTTATGGAAAGAAGACCAGTTCTTTTACATTCTCCCTGATATTGGTTTACTTTGAGGCATTCTGTCTGTGGATAGCTTTTTAGTTTCTTTTTTTTTAGGCCTCAGGAAATGCATTTCTTTTAATGTTAGAATGAGTTATTTTCTTGCATGCACAGCAAACCTTAGCTTTGAATTATTGCCTGGTACAACAAATTGCTGCTATTCACAGATTCAAAATAAGGTTTAAATCAAAGACCCAGAAGTATTTGTCTTGTAAAACATTTAATGTTTTACAAGATCTTAACCATTGCCTTACCAGATTAGACTCAAAGTTCATGATCTTCTTTAGAGGGTGGGGTTTTTTGGTGCCTTCAGGTCAGCTTTTGACTCCTGGCCACTGCCTGGACCAGTCCCTGCAGTTTTCTTGGCAAGTTTTTTGGAAGTGGTTTGTCATTGCCTCCTTCCTAGGGCTGAGATGGAATGACTGGCCCAAGGTCACCCAGCTGGCTTCATGCCTAAGGTGAGACTAGAACTCACAGTCTCTGGGTTTCTAGCCTGGTGCCTTAACCACTAGACCAAACTGGCTCTAGGGTTGTGCAAATCCAGCTAAATATGGTCCATATTACTTGCATTCAAATTATTATTTGCTGAGAAGAAATGCCAAGAGATTTTATGAGTGACTACTACTGATATCACAATAGAATATATATTAGCAGATCTTGATGATTTATTTTAAAAGAAATCCATTGTGGCTTGCTTTGGCACCCTAGTATGTAGCTGTTAGCCTGTTGACAGATCCAAGGGGCTGGATCTATGCTAAGTTCTCTCAAGAGTCTTTTTCAGGAATGATGCTATAGCCCAACAAAGTAGGAACCCTACCGTTGAAAGACAGCTGGAGAATTTCTCTGACCCCTGGAGAAATCCATAGAAGTCTTCCCACTCAATTTCCTCTGCCCACAAATTGGGTGGAGAATTGCAAAGGGCCATTTCTGACCATCTCTAATTGTGAGCTGTCAGCACTGGAGTTTTGTCATTCCTATAGCCCAAAATAAAGCTTGTTTCTCCTCTCTGTAGGATGGAATCATACTTCTCTACTTCTATAATGGAAAAGAATGATTTTATAGCTATAGCCAGAACATGTCTTGGTATGAATAAAACTGTCCTGGTCTCTGAACTGTCTTTATAGACCTCTAATCAGATATTCTCCAGTGGTTCTGGGACTATGCCTGTGATGAAGTGAGCTGCCACTCACAAAAGCTTATGCCTTTTAATAAAATGTGTTAGCCTCCTTCTGATTTTTCACCACCATAGATTAACACGGCTGTCCTCCTACAATGCCTCCTGAAGGAGGAGGAGGAGGACGAATTCTGCAGAAGTGGAAAACATGATTAATAAGAGAAGCAAAAAGAGATACATTATGACAATGCATTAAATTATCCCAGCTCACTTTTCATACTACCGAGATGATAAATGTCATCAACTAAGAATTCCCTCAGTCGGAGCTCAACTCTTGGTGATTTCATGCATCCAGCTACTGGTTGTCTTGGGCAGAATGTGAAATAGTTTAGATAATTTTTCTTCCTGTTTTTTTTTATTTCCTAAACTATTCTGGAGCCTGAGGATTTCCTGGTGGACTCTCACTGAAATACTAACCAGTTCCTGGAAGAAATAGACTGCAGCTTTCCTGCTGCCATTAATGGTAGGAGAGCGAGCAATCAATCCTAATCAGCCAGTTGATCATCTGAGTTAGTGGTGTTTGGGGATTAAGAAGCTAGTTCCCCACTGCTAATGGGACTGAAAAGATTGCCACCTAAGTTATGGTGCATCAACCCTTCGTTAATGATCCTTATTGCAATTCAGGATCAGCACATGGATATTCATATGCTGATTTCTGCTGAACTTGAAACTTTCCCAGGCTTTGTAACTCTACTGTATTCCCCAGGAAGAAGGAAGAATTAAAAGAGCCAAACTGGCTGACTGGCTCTGGAGCTTTTGAAGCTGAAGGTATCAATGCCTGCAAGAGATGAAAGATGTAATTATCCTGAAGTACAATGCTTTGAGTTGGGTAACTATGCAGGATGGTGGCTCTCAGAAAGATATACTGAATTAATAAAGAATTATAAAAAGGAATTATAAATGTCAGATGGCACCAGTCTGAGATTAGAGGCTATGAATTGTCTCTATTAAGAATCAAGAGTGACTGCTTTTTCTGGCTTCCACTGCCTAGTGAGGCCAGATTTTGGAAGACCATGAGTCCATCTAAAACACAGCAAATTACTAGAATATATTTTTCATTTTGTTTGTTTGTTCGTTCATTTAATCAACTTATATAGATGTCCATCCCAGAATTGCGACTCTGGTGGCACACGTAGGATTAAAACAAAAGCAACAACAACAGTTAACAGTGAAATAATGGTGGTCAAGGACAAAGACAACTCAAATCATAAAAAGCACAAAATCACATGGAGGGGATCACCTAACCTCCAGGCCGCATGCTTGATGAAACACTGAGGTCTTCAAGGACTCAAGAAATGCCCACTCAGATAGATAAGCAACTGTTGCTTCTGTGATGATGGGCACAAAAAGCCTTAATAACAAAGAAGATCAGCTCCTCCAACATCTATCAGTCAAGATTGCCGCAGTACATACTGCCCCAAGAGTTGTGACTTTCTCCTGCCCTTACACGGTAATGGACTTTGTACCATTCATTTCTTGGACTTGGGTATGGAGGCCTCTTTATTAAAACTGTCTGGCCTTGGCAGTTCCAATCCTCACATTGGGATTTAAAGTGGGACTTCTGCCTTTAAGTCATGGTCCTATCAGTGATCTTTGATTTCTCCTTTGCACCTGAAGCAGTGCAATAGCCAATGGGGTGGGGGGTGGGGAGAAGAGAGACTTATGGATAAATATATAAATAAATATAAAATATGGGCCAGTTCCTGATATAGAGGGCTTTGCTTTTTGTGTCTCAAGCAGCCTAGCCCTAGGGCAGTTTCTGAATCCATTAGGAAGTTGGCCAAGGATACTTTTCCTTGTTAATTTGCTTTGAGGACATGGAACTCACCAGTGATTCCACAATGACATTGTGCAGCTTTCGAACGTCTTGACTTTTCTAAATGCTCTGCTTTCCCTCTTTCTTCTTGGAGATGCTTGGTAATGAAAAATAATTGGTTCCATTCTTTTATTAGATAGCCAGCTTGTACACTAAAATGTTTGGGAAAAGTTGTCATGTAGTCTCTCCCATGAATTTACTTCCCTTCTGCCATTGGTCAGGAACTCAAATTTTATGCATCTCAAGCCTGTGTTCTCAAGACATTTATGCCACCTGGATGTTATTCACTTGTAGAGGTAGACTGCTTTCCAATGGTCTTGTGTATTGCATTCTCTTTCTTTGCAGTGCACCTCCCTTCTCTGCTGGCCCTTCTCTCTTTGAACCCTATTTTCATCAGGTTTCATTTCTCCCTTTGCCCACAGCCTCCCATGTTAAGTTTCCCACTGCTTCTAATTCCTTTTTACACTTCTTCCATCAGCTCCCATTGTCAGCCAGTCTCTTCTATGCCCATTGCTGACCTTGCCAGTGTTACAAGCCACCCAGTTTCGCTCTTATCCATTGCAATTTTCCCCCAGGAATGTTGACCATTCAGCCAGATGGTGGGGTACATCGGTCTGCAAGTCTTTTTGTGATTGTTATACCTCAGGTGCCACCTGCACCTTGCTAAGCCTGCAAACAGAAGACAGACAGAGAGAAAGAGGGAGGAAAAATTGTAAAAGCAGTTCGGTTTGTTTGCAGTTACGCTGGTTAAGTTGGAGGCAATGGGTATTCTCTTATCTGAGCTGGTGCAAATCTTTACTTTATAAACAATATTTCCTCCAAATACTAATAAAGGAGGACACCAACTGAAAAAGGGATTACCAGCCTCCATGTGGAGGAGAACTCTGCCAATAATAAGTTTATCAGGGCAATGCACACACAGGGCCTATGGCATACCATTAATTTGCCTTCCCTACCAAATTAGCTGTGCTCGGTTTTGTATTCCTTCCAATTTTATATCCCTGATTACACATTCATAAAGCAGACCCATCTTCCAGGCATAAATACAAACACTTTGAAAATATAATTGTGTGTGTGTTTATCAAGCATGTAATTTGTTTTACTTACTAGTGACTAATTGTATGGGAAATATAAATGACTGGTTGGCCACATTGTTGGTTTCTAAATATTAAAAAAATATCAGTGGGAGTGGGGAAGAAATGGTTGGAATCACACAGACAACAGACCATTTTAGGAAGACCCTGTTCTTCAGCTGGTGTGCATGTTGACTTCACCCTCTATAGGATTTTGATAGTTTGGTGGATGAGGTATCATATGAAAGGTAAGAGGGAGGAGATGAAAATGGTCTGAATTTGGGAAAGCATGAATTTGCATGCTTTCACTAGGACAGAGCATCTTTCTGTTTCCCTAAGAGAATGCAAAGAAATGCTATGGCTTTTGGATGCCAGATCAGATGATTCCTCCTCCTCCTCCTCCTCCTCCTCCTCCTCCTCCTCCTCCTCCTCCTCCTCCATCACCACTTGTTATCTTGCATCTATTTGCATGCATAACAATTGGTGTAAAGGTAGCATAATATGTTAATTTTTGTAAAGCTTCATTGCTCATTTAGCCCATCTTGCAGTCAGATGTTGCCCAATCTGTGATCTTACAACATCCCAAATTGGGCTGCACAACATTTTTCAAGTCAAGAGCTGCACTGGACAGACACAGAAATGGATTTGGGCTTGGACAAAAATACAATATAATTTCATTTAAATGTGATTAAGATTAAATCCTGCTATTATGATTACTCATGCAGTGAATAATTTTCCCCTTCTGTCATGTTAAAAATGACACTTTGGCAACAATTTTTGGAGGGACATTGGGGACTGTGTGTGCCCATGTGTCTTTGTGCATTTGATCTGAACCATCCTTTGTTAGACATCCTGCCTTTCTCTTGCATACAAATATATGCTTAATTATAGCAAGTGGTACTAACATGATGAGTCCTAGTCTTTTTATGTAGAGCGTCATGCTGTCATCACGAAGTTTTGAGGCCCCTCATATAAGCCTATAGTTGGGAAGTGGCACAAGTAGGTACCATAGCATCCTGATGCTATTCTCAGGATCTCAAAATTAAATAATTAAAAAAACCCCACAGACTAAAATATCCAAATGGACTTCGAAGAAACAAGATAGGAAGAGTTTGATGTCTTTGAACTTTGGTGTGGGAGAAGACTCCTGAGAATATTGTGGACAGCCAAGAAAACAAATAAAGAGATCATCAAACAAATCAACCCAGAGTTCTTATAAATGACCAGGCTCAAAATATCCTACTTCAGACATATTATGTGAAGACCCAGCTCTCTGGAGAAGGCTCTCATGATGGGAAAGGTGGAAGGAAAGAGAAGAAGAGGACTACCAGTAGCAAGGTGGAGAGACTCAGTTACAGTGGTGATGATTGCACCCTTGGGAGTCCTGAAAGACCAGATTAGGGATAGATTGTCATCGAGAAAATCTATCTATGTAGTTGCTAGGAGTAACAAATGACCTGATGGCACATAAGCAATCAATCAATCAGTCAGTCAAAATGTCTAAAACCTTGTGATTTTATGAAATCTCATGAGACTTGTGTGTTCCCAACTAAAATCAAGATTTTAGGTGAGGGTTCAAAAACCTTGCGGACTTCAAGCAAGAATGCCAAAATCTCCAGAGCTTTGGAACATTTTAGATGTATTTTGATTTGATATCCATCCCACTGACCACCTGAATTGCCCTCACATTCACATGTCTTCTGAATGGGAAGGATTCCGTTAACATGCACAAAAACAAATTAGTCTATTTTTTTCTATTTTTTCTGCATTGAGTGGCATGGAGAGTTATATGTCTGGTAAGCCCTCTTGCTTGCTTGTTTTTTAAAAGTAACCCCTGCTTCCTGTCCAAATTTAAATTCACAAATGGAACTAAAAGTAGATATGATTTTGTTTAGTTGCCTGCAGCTTTCAGAGAAGAGTTAACTGTTGATGAATTTGTGCTGGAAAGATTTGATTATAGGATAATGCTACAGCATATGATCTATGTAATCACTTCCTACTATGGCTATAGAAAATTGTTCTGTTTATTAGTCCCATTTGGGAGCATTTTGATGATTGAAAAAAAAAAAGTACTCTGGTCTAATAGCAATTTAAAACATCAACACAAAGTTGATTGCTTATTTAAATTGGTTTGGCTGCTCCTGGTTGAAGTACGGATGGAAATAATTTGGTAGGCTAGAAATATTGTCATGAACCTTAATTTCTATCATGTTGCTATTACACTACTCCTGAAATTTGTTTGGATATAAGCAAAAAAACGACAAGAACAGTTTATCAATAACTTGCTGGGTTGGACTTTACTCACTCTGCCGCTGAATTTGTATCTCATTCATCTTCTGAAACAATCCATATTTTCTCTTTCTCCTCTAAATTGGAGGATTATATATGCAGAACCACTGAATGTAAGAAAGTCACAGAACGTCCTTTGATAGCCTCTGTTAATTAATTGGTAAGTGTAGGCTGTCCAAGCTCTCGGAAAAGCTGAGATATTGTCATAAAATGCTTTCCTTTACATAATTAGCATGCATCCAGAAATTTATCTGCAGGAGCTTCTCATTTGGTAGACTGACAGGTGCATGCCCAGATTTTGATATTTTCCTAAATGAAATTAATAATGCACTCCCACAAGAGAATCTGTGCCTGACTTCACTGAGAAATGTTCAGCTGGGTCCAACCTTCGTCATCCTTTGGCTGTGTTCACACAATGCTCATATTCAGGTTAGCTCAGATCCCAGCAACTGTGATTGTCCAATGTGCTAAGCTTGTTATTAGATTTCCCTTCTTGCAGTCTAGACTGGACACACATAACCCAAGGAACAAGAACCTAAGTGCTCTGGTAATTATTAGAAGGGAGATTAAAGTTACAACATACGAATTCCAACTCATTATAAATGAGATGGCCCAGTTTGGTGTAGCGGTCAAGGCACCAGGTTAGAAACTGGGAGGCTGTGATTTCTGGTCCTGCCTTAGGCATGAAGCCAGCTGGGTGACCTTGGGCCAGTCCCTCTCTCTCAGCCCAAGAGCCAATCAGGCATGGTAGGAGAGTTCTAGTCCCACCTTAGGCATGAAAGCCGGCTGGGGGACCTGGGCCAGTCCCTCTCTCTCAGCCCAAGAGCCAATCAGGCGTGGTAGGAGAGTTCTAGTCCCACCTTAGGCATGAAAGCCGGCTGGGGGACCTGGGCCAGTCCCTCTCTCTCAGCCCAAGAGCCAATCAGGCGTGGTAGGAGAGTTCTAGTTCCGCCTTAGGCAGGAAAGCCGGCTGGGGGACCTGGGCCAGTCCCTCTCTCTCAGCCCAAGAGCCAATCAGGTGTGGTAGGAGAGTTCTAGTTCCGCCTTAGGCAGGAAAGCCGGCTGGGTGACCTTGGGCCAGTCCCTCTCTCTCAGCCCAAGAGCCAATCAGGCATGGTAGGAGAGTTCTAGTCCCACCTTAGGCATGAAAGCCGGCTGGGGGACCTGGGCCAGTCCCTCTCTCTCAGCCCAAGAGCCAATCAGGCGTGGTAGGAGAGTTCTAGTTCCGCCTTAGGCATGAAAGCCGGCTGGGGGACCTGGGCCAGTCCCTCTCTCTCAGCCCAAGAGCCAATCAGGCGTGGTAGGAGAGTTCTAGTTCCGCCTTAGGCAGGAAAGCCGGCTGGGTGACCTTGGGCCAGTCCCTCTCTCTCAGCCCAAGAGCCAATCAGGCATGGTAGGAGAGTTCTAGTCCCACCTTAGGCATGAAAGCCGGCTGGGGGACCTGGGCCAGTCCCTCTCTCTCAGCCCAAGAGCCAATCAGGCGTGGTAGGAGAGTTCTAGTTCCGCCTTAGGCAGGAAAGCCGGCTGGGGGACCTGGGCCAGTCCCTCTCTCTCAGCCCAAGAGCCAATCAGGTGTGGTAGGAGAGTTCCAGTCCCGCCTTAGGCATGAAAGCCGGCTGGGGGACCTTGGGCCAGTCCCTCTCTCTCAGCCCTAGGGCATGGATACTTGTGGTGCAATAAAGTCAAGCTAATGTAGATTTTAAAAATCACTATGTTAGATATGCCGTATTGAGAATATGGAATAGATACAAATCCAGGTTGTACCCAAAAGCACTTTTGTGGTTCTTAGCACAAGAAGCATTTTATAGATGAGAAATAATAGACAAACACAAATGGTTAACATACCATGAGATACTAGAATTCCATCAAGGGGAATATAAAATAAAATCAAGAGAACAACTGATGGCAGAGGGACATAGTTGTCAATGGTCTTCCTATTTTATTTTATTTTATTTTTCTATCTCACCTTTATTATTTTTACAAATAACTCAAGGTGGGGAACATACCTAATACTCCTTCCTCCTCCTATTTTCCCCACAACAACAACCCTGTGAGGTGAGTTGGGCTGAGAGAATGACTGGCCCAAGGTCTCCCAGCCAGCTTACAATTATCAGAAAGGCTCAAAATAGACAAAAGAATGCATGGTATTGAATATTCTAAGACTGACTTTGAAACAGAATTGTGTACAAATGATAAACATGTGATTGCTAAAAAGTATAAACTTTTATTGAAATTTGAAACAGAAGAAGAACAAGTGAAGGAATGAACGGTAAAGTAGGCTAAATTTTTTGGTTCTAATATACAGATGGAACAATGGGAAAATATGTGGTTGAAAGGACTGAAATTTACACTGTGTTATAATCTTAAAGACAACTTTTCTAAAATGATGTACCATTGGTATATGACACCAGAAAAATTATCTAGAATGTATAAAGGTACTTCAAACCTATGTTGGGAATGTGAACAAAAAGAAGGGACATTTTATCATGCTTGGTAGGCATGCAAAAAAGCTGGAAGGTTTTGCGTTCAAATGCATACACTGATTCAGAGGATTTTAAAGATTAATATACAACTGAAACCAGAACTTTCCTCTTGGGACTGATATGGATAAACAGTTGGAAAAAGGTCATGGAACTTTGTTTTTATATATGATAACCACAGCAAGATTATTGTATGCACAAAGATGGAAAGATTTGGCAGAACCTACAAAAGAAGAATGGTTGGTAAAGATGATAGAACTTGCTGAGATGGCCAAATTGACTTGCTGAATTAGAGAAAAGGCAATATCTGCGTTTATTGCTGACTGGAAACCCCTTATGGACTTTTTGCCTGAAACAGAAGGAAAAAGGAATTTACGATTTATGGTTCTGATGATTAGATACAATAGATTATAGAAAGAAGAGAGACATGCTGTAACTTTAGGGAAAGAGGGAAATTTACAATTGTACCAGCAACTGCTGTAGAGAAGATTGGAAGCCACTTCTTTATATCTTTTTTCTTCCTTTTGTATTTTTCTTCTTTTTTCTTTCTTTTCCCTTTTCCCTTTCGCTTTCTCTTCTTTCTTCTTCTTTCTTTCTTCTTCTATTTTAGTTTGTATTAACTTTTACTCTTGCTTTAAAAACTTTCAATAACATTTAAAACAAAAACCAAAAAACCCTCTCCCAGCCCTAGGAAGGCGGCAAGGGCAAACCACTTCTAAAATCTTGCCGAGAAAACCACAGGGACTTGTCCAGGCAGTCACCAGGAGTCAACACCGACTTGAAGGTGCACATGTGTGCGCACACACACACAACAACAATAACTCATCCATTTCAGCCCAATTTTTTGGCACAGAGGATAGGAGGCCTGCCCTTTTTATGAAGATGAGGCAGTCTGCATTCATTCTTTGTTTTGGTAATGGCTATTCCTTACCTCAGTATGAGAAATTTCTCTTCCAGTTGATTAATTTTAACTGAAATAGTACGAGTCCTGTAGTTGTTCCTCTTTTTCCTCCTGTTTATCAGGAGTAGTTTAGGATCAGTGCAAACCCAGGAAATGGGTCATTCGGGAACAAAGTTTAGCATGCTGTCCAAATATAGTCTTAGATTAGCCACCAGCAGGAAAGGTAGGTTTTTCTGATAGCTTGCTTGGTGAAAATGTAGCAGCTATATGCTCACATGCTCAGATGTGTTATGTGTTATATATTATAATATATATTAAAGAATAGTGCTGGCTGCTAGTTGTTTTCTGAGCACAGTTCAGGCATTGATTTTAGCAAGCCTAAATGGCTTAGGTCCTGATGTGGTCTCACCTATTTTGGAATGAACATCTCCAGGGATTACAACCAGAAAGAGAAGCCCTCTTAAAATGCCCACCTTCCCAGCAATTCAGTGATTTTGGATGTGTGGAGGAAGGCCTTCTCCTGCATCACTTCCAAGGTATAGAATGTACCTTCAGTTCCTTTGGGAATTGAATAGAACTACCAATAATCACCTTGGATAACTACAGGAAGATAGGCAGGATATAAATCAAATGAAGGAAGGAAGGAAGGAAGGAAGGAAGGAAGGAAGGAAATGAATGAATGAATGAATGAATGAATGAATGAATGGGGAGTTGAAGTGGGGAGTTGAAGTACAGCAAAAATGTAGGGAATTCTAGGTTCTGTAATTCAGCCCAGCTTCTTGCATTGATTTCTTTTTATCTTTCTCCTTCAAGGTTTTTCATTTCAGATCTACATGCCACAATGGTTATGCCAAAGAGTTGTAGCTTATACCTGTTATCAGATAACTCCAGTTAAACATCTTTTTAAACACACACACATACACCACCTCGTATTCTAGGTGCACACCATCAAACCATGATGATATCTTTCTAAGAAAATGTATGTGCAGTATCTCAGTTGCAGAGGTGAACAAGACAATATAGCCAAGAATATGTTTGACATGAATAGGCTGGTAATGAGGAAGGTATGATAACAAGATGTCACAATGCCATTATCAAAGGGAATCAGATATTTTTCCACACATTGGATAAATAGGTACAGTTAATCAAGCCACATATAGGAACCTGAAGTACAATTTAAATGCATTAAAAAGAAAAAAAAATGGTTTTCTCAATGAATGTGTCAGATTCTGATAGAAATATGAGAATGTGATCTTGATTTGAGAGATAATGGGCTTTGAATCAAAATAGCACACTTTACTATGGGTGGCATTAATGCAGCAGGCATGGTGATTTTTGATTTGTATCTGTATGAAAATGTTCTATTCAAGTTTGTGTAGGATGGTTGACATTCTGTGATATTCTGTGGGGTGTTGATCTCAGAACAAAGCCCCAAATGTGCACAATCCTTTTCCTTGTGCCTTCTACCAGTAAAGGCAACCCAGTCCAGACAATCCTATCATTTGATGTAGAGGTTGCCTTTATAACCCAACTTCAGCAGGTGAAGTGGCATTCACAATTATCTCACCTCCACACTGCAACTTTATGATGCAGATCAGGTTGTGATCACCCGGTGAGCTTTGTGAATGGCATCTCTACTATCCTTGTCCAACATTCAACCGCTATGCCACATTGGTTGTCATCACTCATTCTTTAGGGGCAATTCACCAGCACTTTTTCACTTTCAAATCCCTCCAGAAATTCATATGGCTCCCGCCCTGATGTTGTTTCAGAAGTCTTTCATGAAAGAAAGAAATAACTTTATTATGGTGATTAACCAGCACAAGAAGTCTTTAATTACTTGGCTGTTCACCCAGACCTTGGGGTAGGGTGGTTGTGAAGCCCTTCTTGGTTACTTTTTTTTGTTGTTATATGTGGTGTGCTTTGTCTGGACATACATAGTCATTTTTAAAAAATTGTTTCTATGCTTAAGCCACCCTGAGTTGTTCTTGAGTGGGTGGGTTTTAAACCAATGAAACAAATAGGATTAATTGTCACCCCAGTACTAAACTTCTGATTACAGGTTTGCTTAGGATACAGTATGATGAATGCACAAATAATCTTTCCTTGCTACATTGCTTTTAAAATAATAATAATAATAATAATAATAATAATAATAATAATAATAATTTATTAAACTTGTATGCCACCCAACTCTCAGTGACTCTGGGTGGCTTACAACAAATAAAGACATTACCATAAGTCAATAAAACATAAAAAATAAAGGTAAAAGATGGCAAGTGTGATGAAGTGAGGGGTCTCACTGTCCCTCGCTGAAGGTCTGGGTGCAGAGCCAGGTCTTCATGGCTCTTATAAACAAGAGCAGATTTGGGCCCATCTGGATCTCAGTGCTATTCCTGAGCACTCCCGTTTACCTTCAGATATTTTGCTTGTATTCAAGTTTGGGTCCAAGCTAAATCCAAACAACAAACACACACATATGTGAGTGGTGTTAGAACAGAAGTAAAGGAAAAGATGAACAGGAAGGAAGTTTGCTGTGCACAATTTTAGTGGCAAAGCAAAGCTTTTGCTTACTCAGTTATACCACAGAAATTGCTACTATTCTACATTATGCTGGAGAAGTTCTCATCTTTAGTGATAATGGTTACTTCTGGACAATCATTACGGAGGAAATGATGAAAAATCATATCACCTTGTGTGGTTGTCCAACTCAGTGATTTATTTGCTACTCATATGGTTAGAGCCACAAATGAGAGATTTGGTTCATTTTCTTCAATTATCGGCTAAATGTATTATTGTTAAGCAGTGAAATACAGAGGTGAAATTTCCCCAAGCAGAATGTTATCTAAGATATGGGCCACGGATGAGTGGCTGATACAGAGGTTCCAAGGGCATGCCTCAAAAAGTTGAATGTGCATTTATTAACTGGCCAAATGATCAGCAACCCCACAAATCAACCCCAGAACCAGACAGTGAGGCAATAACTTGTGCTGAGTTTGAATTAAAAAAAATAAATGAAAAGAAAATTACTATGCTGACAAAGGTGATGTTCCAGGAAGAGTACTTCTTTCAACAATATTTGGTTCCTGATTTGTGTGTGTGTGTGTGTGTGTTTGTACTTCAAGGTGAACAAAGTATTCTATAATGTAATGAAAATAATCTTTCCTAGGAGATGTTTTTTTCTCCAGACTGAAAGCTTGCCTTTTGCTGATTCTTCGCAAAATTGTGTGCCCAGAGCTGGTGCCAAAGCATTTATAGCAAGGATCTACTTCCCCCACTGGTTGCACTCTTCTGCTGAGAAACATTGACCATAGCAGCTGAACATTGGATGACAGGAACAGAGCCAATTTCATGGATGGTAATGAAATATCAGTCAGGACTAGCACAAAGCAATCAGCAAAGGCAGTGACTGTAAAGTTGGAAATTAATAAACAAAGCACCAGAAAGAGACAACAGCAAATGAAACAGTTAAAGATGGATATAGCTCACTTCTGTAGCTAATGGTTGTTAAATTATCTTTGATTGATTGGTTGATGATGTGCCTTCAAGTTGTTTTCAACCCCTAGCAACCACATAGATTTTCTCCATGATGATCTATCCCTAACCTGTTCCTTCAAGTCTCCCAATGGTGCACTCATTGCCACTGTAACTGAGTCCATCGACCTTGATGCTGGTTATCCTTCTCTTCTTTCCACCTTTCCCAGCATCAGAGCCTTTTCCAGAGAGCTGTCTTCACATTATGTGTCTGAAGTAGGATAATTTGAGCCTGGTCATCTGTGCCTTGAGTGAGAATTCTGGGTTGATTTGTTCAATGATCCATTGGTTTGTTTTCTTGGCTATTTGGGAGTCTTCTCCAACACCAAAGTTCAAAGGCATCAATACTCTTCCTATTCTGCTTATTTAAAGTCCAACTTTTTCTTCCTTAGAGTATCACAGGAATACTATTGCTTGCACAATTATGAACTTTGTAGGTATAGACACATCATGGCACTTGAATATCTTTAGGAATTACCTCCCTCCCTCTTTAAGAGTATTTCAACATCAGTAATTTTAGTGAACATTTTCCCAAACTCATACATTTTTGTTTTTCTTTTTATATAAGACATTACCTATCCTAGAATATACCTAGAGTTTGTAAATGGTGCATAGTGATAGAGAGTTTGTAAATTTCTGAGTGTGCTTTCCAATGTGTGAACCAAGTACAGTTGGACAACTAAAAATAGATAAGAATATTATTAGCACTGGCCCCACTGGTAGCAAACAGCAATTTGGAAAACATATGGTGAGAAATGGCACATGCTGGAAACGTTGTTTTGAAAGGATCAGTGTGATGGTTGCCTTATTCAAAAAAAAACACAGACTCACCAGCCAGGGCTAAGGATATCTGGTTTATTGAGAATAGAATGCAGACACGGAGAAAGACGGGAATGAGCACATGGCGTGCGAGGTAGCCGGTAAATACCCGCGGTGCAGACCTGATCCTTCCCCACCCCCCATTGTCCCAAAGTCTTGACCGGTGGTGAACCCAGAGTCTCGATGGGCGATCAGGGGGCGATTCCGGAGTCTCGATGGGCGATCAGGGGGATTTGCGCTGATTACCTCTGTCCTCTTCCTGTGTCCGGAGCAGGTGTGTCCCCTGTGGTAATGCAGAGATGTCAGGGAGATAGGATGATGGCTTCCCGGGTCAGGGCAAAGGTATGGCTCCTTTGTCCTTTATCTGTTTTGTCTTTCAGTGCTTATGGGATTAGCCCTGATTCTTTCCTCCCCGCTCCCCTTTACCGGAAAGGCATGTTCCCCGTTGTGATGTATGTATACATCGCAACGGGGGACATGACAATCAGCTTCTTGATTTCAGTCTAAGTAGGGATTTGGGGATTGTGAATGTTGAGCTTGAAATGTAAATCTAAGTTAATTTAAGATTAGGAAGGCTCCTTTCTACACTCTGTATAGAAGGTTCAGAGGTAGAATTGCCGGGTTCTACACCTTCCTTGAATAAATGAGGAAGGAGTAAACAATGTCCTGCCCATGGACACCATACTTGATCCTGCAAGCTCCTTTCTCCATCTGATTTTTTAAAAAAACTTAAGTTAAAAATAAACAGGAACTTGGCATGATGCTAAATCTCATCTTTATTTATAAGAATGCTTCTTGGCCCCAACTGGGTTCTATATGCATTCTTAGAAAATATACAATGGTGGATAGCTGCAACCCAGTTTTGGCTGAAAGTGTACCCACCTACCTAGAAAACACAGTTGAGTTCAGATGACAGATGACATCTGTCCCAGGATCAGAGAGCTAGGGAAAATGGTGAAGACCAACCTCATTGGTACATGACTGTTTTGTGACTGTTCACGTCAACCAAGCCTGTCATTTTATGAAGAGGGAAGGTCCCATATGGCAGCAATTTTATGAAGAGCGAAGGTCCCATACGGCAGCCATTTTGTGAATAGGCAAGCTCCCCATGATGGCAGTGCATACAATGCTGAATGTAGACAGATGACCAAGGTATTGGGCAATCACTCAACAAAATCCATCACAGTAGAACAGTACATGTGTTAAAAATGCATTTTGCATATTTCGGAAACTGATGGATGTATAACAAATAGAATAACATTGGATTGGGTTGGATTTTCAACAGCTCTCATTCAGTCTGATGAAAAAGAAAATGTTTTTAAGCTTTTCTTTGAAGATGAAAAGCGCTTGATAGAATCCCATGATTAAAAAATAACACATGGAAAATTGTATTTATATACAGTTGGTATGTTTTTCTTCTGCAGAAAAACATATTTTTTTGAGAATTTTTCTCTCCAAGTATCCTTTTATTTTTGAGCCAAGAACTGTTGTTCAAACATTTGGGCAGTGTTCAGTTGGATGAATAGCAAAAATATAACTCATATAACACGTTGGTCCAGAATGTTGGGGTCAAGTCATTTCCCATCAGAATTCACAAGGACCAGATTTCTCATGTCTCTGCAACTGTTTGGGAGAAGCCACAGTGCAGACTGAGAGCTAAGCCTCAACCCCTCCCATCACTAGCAGTTAGAACTGGGCAATTGCCAATGGCCACAAGACATCAATGCCCATTTTAGCAAACATCTACTCTCATTGAGAAAGCACCTATAACTAAGTCAAGGCTTTGCAGGACCCTAACAATTGTTGGTGTTAATATTAGGGGGAATTGTAATGCTGAGGTTCTTTATCTGGCAGAGCTGCTTTCTGACTTCTTAACAAGCACTAAATAATCTAAGAAAGGAAAATAAAAATCACTGGCATGCTTTGTTTCATGCCCCTGCTCCCCAAGCTTTCTTCCACCCACTTAGTAACAAGGTTTCCCTCTGATGTTCTGTCGAAGGAGACATCAACCCTTCTTCCCACTTACTCAGCTAGTAACACCCACATCAAGATAGTTAAGTTTGAGAAAAGTTGTATACTGATAAACATACTATTCATATCTCTACCCAAAAGTCTGGCAGGAGCTGTTACTCCAGAAAGACTATTTCTCTCCCACTTGTTAAGTCCTTGTTTCCATAGCAGCTCTGCTCCTGTTTCCACAGCAGTTACTTTAGCTTCTCCCTTGCCACTTTTCTAATCTTCTAAAATGAAGTAATGTTATATATCCTTGTTAACCCTTTCTTGTTTCAGCCCTGTGCTCACTCACTCCAAACCCCAGGTAGATTCTTTGTGGGAAAATTCCACCTATGACCTAGCTAGATTCATTTCATGAATGCCATGAAACATGGCTTCCATAAAGTTGTGTCTGGGCACATTCATCAAGGCTCTCATTCTGCAAATAGGCAAGTCTCTCCAAAGCCCTACAGCCCAGAAATGTTGTCTTGAGGCTCATTTCCATAATTCTTAATTGTATTTTTGATGCATGGATAGTATCCAGAAGCGGTTCTTTCAGCTCTTCTTCTCAAGAGGGCATTTTTCTCTATCTTCTTCTTCTCTGCCTTCTCCCCTTAAGGAAGATTCAAATCTTGACCCTTAAACTCTGAATGTGATTGAACCTTGCCCTGAGTTCACTTCTGCATTGTCCTAGGATCAGAGTCGTAACTTCCTTTGCTACATCACATTAATCTAACATATTGTTTTTCCAAGATGGTGCCTGGGGGAACTGAATGTTAATCAATGTTAGGGCAGGTGGGCTCAGAAATGGATTTGTCTGATGTGTGTTTGGGGATGGTAGATTGAAAACAGAGTCAGTGGCTGTGATAGTGTTGGTGTGGAACGAGTTCTGACAAAGAACGCTATGCTGTTGTAGAACTCAAGCAGGGCTTAGAGCAGAGAAGCCTGCTGAGGTGCCAAGAGGCAGAGTTTGGCCTGCTGGCTGGGCTGAGATGGTCTCTTGGGCAAGTTCTGAAGTGGGGGGTTGCATGCTGTGAGTTGCGTGCACTTACAGACATTAGGAGAGAGGAGGGTTGAGGTGTGGGATGAGGGCAGGTAATAACATCAGGGTGCTGATGGGCAGAGAGACACATGATGAGAATTTGAGGGTAGATCACACACAGGGTAGATGGTGTTGATGACTAAGAGCAATCCAGGGTTTGCTGGTGTTGCTGATTCTGTACTGGCCTCCCTGTTGTGCAGTGACATCTCTACCTGAGCTGATTAACTATCACTGGATTGGCAGTGGAGACTCCAAGATTGATAGTTGTGGGACATTTTATCCTGCCCTCATGTGATGTAGTGTCTGGAGCGGCCAAGGAATTCATGGCCATCATCACAACTGTAGTCCTAACCCAGATCATGGAGGGCCTGCCTCACCCAAATGGTCATATGTAGGTTCTGGCTTTCATCTCAGGCAGGGACACACCAGGTACAAAGGCTATATGTTGTTCATCCCTCATATAGTCAAAACTGCTTCTGTAGCTACTCAGATAGAGATGCTTTTAATTTCACTGCTTTTTTTTCCACCACCCCCCTCCCCTCCTATTGGATGTACCTTGTCTTGCATAAGAAGTAATGAGTTTCTTTAAATTCCACTGCACTTTGAAAAAAAAATGAAAATATTTGAAAAAATGGTATACTATGTATATATCTCCATCTCTAATTCCATCTCCATCTCTCCACCTCCATCTCCCCATTTCTCCATCTCCCCATCTCTCTGTATGGATTTTAATCCACCTTGAGTTCCTTACAATAGGGGATGGGCTTAAATATTTAAATAAATAAAATTGCCTTCTGACTGGGTGGACACGGTGAATAAACACCTCTGGCTACTAATGCAGACCAAACTCAGATTGGAAATAAGATCATGACTAAGGCCATGCTCCATGCAGAACTGTTATTCAGTGATCAGCATTCCTCCCTCTGCATCCAATGTTCTTTCCCAGTAATTGCATCTCTTATGCATACCAGCCTCTTATTTATGACAACAGGATAATAATCAGCATAAAAGCCATTGAACTAATGCTAAGTGCACTGGAGATAACCCATGGCAGCAGAGAAGACAAGTGGATCAAGAAGCCTCTCTGATGATGAAGACATCTGGTGGAAACAAGAAATTAATTCTGCATGTCTTCAAGTGCTCAAGGAGGGCAGATAATGAATAACTGGCTAGCACTTATTGATAGGACATCTGCTAAGTTTTATTTCCTAGGGAATCTACCAAAAGTTTTATTTTGGTGGTGGGGATCATAAATGAAATGAAGACGTTTCCCATCTGCAGTTACCTGGAGTATTTTTAAATGGAACCTAGAGCAGAACATTTTCAGATTACTTAGTTATTTCTGATCTTCTGTCTCTGGAATAATGATGCATATGGGAAAGCATGACATATACAGTTGTAGAAAGATGCCAGTAGTAAAGTAATTTTTTGGGTTCCGAGCTGTGTGTAGCAACAAATATCACTATCTACTTAGAGGAAGGACTTCTCAGTGACACGATGTGAAGAAGTGTTAAAAAATAAGGGTATGGAGCCAAAAACCACACAATGGGACATGATCATACAGCTTGGCCCAACAAGCAAACCATGTTATTGGTGTAACACAATGGCTTGGTTTACATGAACTGCTAAAACAATGACTAGGTTACCTAAATTGCCCAACCTCCTTTTAGTCTACTCTAATCTGCTGTATAAACCCAATGCATGTCTGCAGGATGGAGTTAGAAGGCATCATAGGAGGAAAGGATGGCAGTTGCAACAACCCAAGATGAGCACTGCAACCAGGAGATGTTTGTGCAAAAGCAAAAGGGGCAGATATTCTCTACTTTTTTTAAAAAAATGTAATTTTGAGACTCCAAAGCCTATGCATAAACTCTGTACAGTGAAGCTTGAGCTTTCATGCCTTTTGAATTTATTGTGAAAGGCCTTCCTATTTATAAAGCAGGCAAATGTATTTATGTAAATTAAAGCTAGTGGCAGTGGATATGCTTCTGCGGAGTCCTTGGTGCTATCTGAGCTTGGTTATTTTTATTTATTTTATTTTATTTTATTTTATTATTTTATTTTATTTTTTGGACAAATTTATGGGGCCACCCAACTCACACACAATGACTCTGGGTGGCTTATAATAATTTTTTTTAAAAAAATTACTTGCTTGGAGAACTTTCATTACCTGACTAGGTAACATCATCAGTGTGAGTGAGTGCGGAGTTTGCTCCCTGTTTATATAAGATAAGCACCCAACACCCAGATAAGCAGGGACAAACCATCAAGCAGAAAACAATACCCTAATCAAGGAACTACCAAGGAGAGAACAACACCCCCACCAACACTGGCAGGGCAAGCCACTGTATATAAACAGGGAGCAAACCCCACCCTCACCCGCACTGATGGTGTTACCTAGTTGGGTCATGAAACGTCTGCAAGCCAACAAGCTCAGACAGTGCCAAGGACTCCACAGTTCAACGCTGAGCTACAGAGATTATCTTCCATTGGATATGCTTCTGTTAATGTCGACAAGACCCACCTAAGAGAGAAGACAGAACTTATTTCATTTCTAGTTGAATGCAATATTTTTATGCATTTAATGTCCATGTCCCCAAAATCTGATGCACATATTAGAAGAGTGTTACTCAAGCAGCACTTGAGAGAAATACACATTTTTAATTAAGCAGGAATCTGAAATCAGCAAGTTAGGTATGCAATTTGCAAAAATAAGTGATAAGGGAAATATTTCACCATTGGGACTTAATAGTTATCTTTTTTTTTTTGTTTATCACTTTGTCAAATTAGTTTTACACCTAGTGGGAGGTTAAATATAATTTTACGGAAAGCGTATTTTGATATATTTCTTTTTCTTCTTCTTTTTAAATAATTATTCACTAACGCACAAAAAAGTAAATTAAGAGAATAAGTGAACTGGAAATATCTGCAAATTAAAGAGAAAGGGGAAAATAGCTCCTTTTATTACTTGATTAGATTTTATTGGAGTTCACCCTTTTTTATATGCAGATTTCTGCTTTTATTTCCAATATACATTTTGACTCAAATTAATTGTGCTAAGTAGGATTGAATTCTAGCCTTTTAGTGTTAATTCCATGTTTATTGTCTATTACATTTTCATATTAAGCTTTTTCATTGTAGAAACAAAAGTGGAATCTTCTTGCCAATCTCACATCTTGACATTTCCAAGCTTCTGACTGGGTCATGATTTGAAACTTAGTTTCTCATATCATCACTACCCGGATTCCAAAGCAGAGTATAAGCTAAAAAGCATTCTTTCACTGACCTAGTTAACAGTGTTGTGTGAATGCAACCTTAATGTGGCAGAATAGAAAATGAAATTAGTAAGTTTAATAAGAATATTTAATAACCCTGTTAATTATCCTTGGTATGCCCTGCCCTCTCCTGGGTTTTTGACTGTAGCCAAAATATGTCATTAAAGGAACATGGTGGCCCTAAACCATGGTTTACAAGCCACAATGACTTGGTTTTGATATAACATGTTAAGCCAAATGGAAACAAACAACAGCATGGGTTAATGAGGTGTGTGAACCCAGTCACTCTCTCTGAGAGTAAATTACAGCAGCAGCAACAATGACATAATTAGGGAATTGATGTTTTTTCCCAACTAAGAATTTAAAAAGAGGTAAAAAGTTGATCTCTTAATCATTAATGAGTGGTATTTATCCTTATTCCTTCAGTAGGTTAAAAAGGCAACTATATAGACATTTTTCTAGTTTGCAGAGTTATTTCGATATAACTGATCTGCTCAGTTCTGTGATTAACAAACTGTACAGCCAAACTGTGGAAAGTTGCCATCTTGAAAATAACCCAGTATTAAAAAATGAGCTTTAAGTAAATGTGAAAAAAAAAAAAGAGTATCAGTATGAGAAAACTGCAACCAACAACCTTTTTGGGGCAGCGGGCTAATGTAGTGTCCCTTAAAATCTGCTTCAGCCACATTCTGCTTTCTTGATGTTTCAAGCCAAGGCTGTTGCAAATGCCTTTCTAATTTTTCTGTCACCCAGCCATAGCTTTGATTGAGGATGATGTCCCTTCCAAGGACAACTTTAAAAAAGTGACATTCTCAGTTGACGATTGCCAATCACCGGCTTGGTGCGGGAGCCGTATATTCAGCAGAGTTATGTTGACTGCAACTTCAGCTCATTTCACTTGTGACAAATACATTGCACAGGGAATTATTTCCAGTGGCAACAACATGTGATAGACTTGAACTTGTGTCAAGGAGACTGCATGCTGGCTGGCTGGCAGTGGTCTGGTGCTGCGGTGAGGTTGATCTCTTGAAAGACAATGAGTTGCTCTGCATAACTGTGGGGTGTTTTTCCTTTCACAAGAAAGGAAAGAGGACCTAAAGTTGGCTAGCCATAGTCATTTCAGGCTGCAGAACTTTGGTTCATGAAAACAAATCTGTCCCAGCTATTTTCCCAGCAAGCGTGGAAGCCAGTTACTATGCCTCCCACCCCCAAGAAATGTTTTGCATTGTATTTTTATTGAGTTTTATATGGAAGTGTTGTGAAAGGAGAAGGGTTGTGTTGGTCTCAACATGACGACTTTGCACTGCGTTGCTTTAGTTTTCCAACCTGTGTTGACAAACTGGCAAATGTTTCCATCTATTTATTAAGAGAAATGAACTGGAAAAAATAACTGATGGCTTTGCATTGTGCTTATTTATGACACAGACTGAGATGTCTCTGGTCTGATCATCCTTATCAGCCTGAAAGTTTGGTTGCTTCTGAGGAGTGACCTTTGCTTTCTGACGGGATTTTTTTTTAAATTGCAGATCATTGTTGCAACTACTGATACAGTCCAGGAAGAATGCTATAGCATTGTGAGATAATCATCCAGTTTACATACCGTCGCACACGAGAAAGGAAAGGTCATCTCTTCATCTGAATTCAGAAAACATAGCGTGTGGCTTTTCCGTAGGGCTGATTCCTGTACATTGCTGTTGACTTACCTATTCCTTTTTCAGTCTGAAGCTGACCACTTTTATCCCCCCAAATGGAAAACACAATGAAAGCTAAGTATTCCTAAATGGGACAACAGCCATAGCTTTCAGAAACAGGGAGGAAAGCACAATCAGATGGAAAAATCACTGACTGTATACTTGGGCTGTTTTAAGCAAAGACGGCTTTACGCGATGCACAATTAATTTGTGGAATTAATTAACAGAATGTAATCTTATCTAAGATGGTGGAACTGGTCATATTTATTTATTTAGTTCAATCGATTTGTCGGGTGCCTCAGTTGTAACTGCAAATCCTGCAGTTACAATTCAGTTGTTTAATGCCTCTCTCTGATACATTGGGCCTGCCCGAAATGGGATTCACTGAGTATACATGAATTAATTATGACTGAATGTGGCAGTTGCATTGGGATGGGAAAGAATCGTGGGCTAGAATTATAACCAGCAAACCTCTATGCTACATTTAGGCGATGTTTATTGCAGAAGGGAGCAAGTTATAGAGAGTTTTCTCAGAGAAGAACCTAAACTTTGCACTGAGAAACCTAGTGATCCAGGAAGAAGTCTGCACTAGGATGTTCCCCAGGCATTCTAGTGTGGTAAATAAAGAGGGCATCGTTCCTGCATTCTGAAACACAATCCCCTGCATCATGCGGCGTTGATTCCCTTGGTCCAGATTACAATGACTTGTGTTGTCTGCTTCCTGGTTTTGAAAGTCTGCATTGCCATTCTCTCCTTTCATAGGAATTAATCAGCAGTTGCTCCAGAGCACTGCAATCTGTCTTTATATTTCAGCCTTTTCCTCAATACTGAATTTTAAATAACAAAAGCAAATCTGGAGGCGCTTGCAAATCAGGTACAAATCACTCACTGAATATTCAGAGCTTTACGATGTGTAGCTTGAGGTGTCAGAATTAATTAGCTATTGAGGAAATTATAGCAGTTGCCATCAGAACAAGTTCAGGTCTTTTTGCATTTTTCGATTTAGGCAAGAAACATAGGTTTTTTTTCCCTCCCCTACAATGAAAACAGAAAACAGCTTAATTGTTCCCATTACATCCTCCAATCACCTCTGTCATGCTCCTTTTGATTCAGTGACTTGCTAGGATTTACCCATTGGCACAATAGGTATTTTTAGTTGCATTGTGAATTTTTTGACTAAAGCTCACTGGCGCATATAAATTATCCATTTCAACATTGATTTGAAAATAATAATATAGAGCGCCTCAGCCGTGTGTCAAAGAAAGCATCAAATGAGTTGTTCTTGTAACTATAATTCTAGGCAATGGCTTATGGAGGGAAGATCTTCTTAAATATCAAGCAGGAGAAGCTGAACATAAAACAAAGCTGCTTTGTCTGTTCTGGGGTGGGGGGTGGGGGGCTAGAAAAATAACCTCATGCCCTCTATTAGAAGGAGGAGGTTGCTATGAGAGATGAATGGTCCAAAAAAGTCCATAACTCTCCTGGAGGGCAAGATTTCTGATGCAACCAGTCTTCCTAGCAATTTGAAAATAAAGAATCCATGGAAGAATTCAGATTCAGGAAATGGCTGCCTTGCACTTTCTAGGGACCAAATAGACTCTTCCAGATATTTTTACGAACTTTTTTTTAAAGCCCAACTTAAACTACGTGACCATTTGCAGAAGTTCCTGGGAAGAAACTAATCATGGCCAAAGAATCCAGCATTGCTTGGAAGTACATTGAGACTTTTTAAGATGAAAGACAAATTTCACTCACATTGCACTTTTGAGAAAGTAACTGTAATCCACTATGGATTTTTTCCCCCTTTGGGGAGGATGGATTTCATTCATGTTAGCGTTCATTCTGCCAGAAGTGACGTATCAGCTATACTCCTGGCAGGCTTTGTGCTAGAAATCTTTTAAATCCCCAGAGTAATCTGGAGTCTCCTTGGCAATGTTTTTGTTGTTTATTCATTCAGTCGCTTCCAACTCTTCGTGACTTCATGGACCAGCCCACTCCAGAGCTTCCTGTCGGTCGTCAACACCCCCAGCTCCCCCAGGGATGAGTCCGTCACCTCTAGAATATCATCCATCCACCTTGCCCTTGGTCGGCCCCTCTTCCTTTTCCCCTCCACTCTCCCCAGCATCAGCATCTTCTCCAGGGTGTCCTGTCTTCCCATTATGTGTCCAAAGTATTTCAGTTTTGCCTTTAATATCATTCCCTCAAGTGAGCAGTCTGGCTTTATTTCCTGGCACTGTACCCCAAAACAAAAGGACTGAATTTAAAAAGAAGGGCAGGGGAAGAGAAGGGCAGGGGGAAGAGAAGTCCTGAAGAACATCTTTTCAATTATGCATTGTGGGATCCTCTTCTTATAGGCCTGGTATTGTCATACAGGACTGGATTGGATCTAGATCCTTAGCCATGCTTAGCCCAAACAACATTGCTGTAATTCTAGTTGATATCTGAGTATATTTGGCTCCTGAGGTTATATCACAATGCCATGAAAACGGGGGCAGGGGAACCCTTTCTTTAATTTGCAGATTTCAGAGTTCATTTGTATGCTAAAATAGCACCATGTAATTATGGGACTTATATTAAATGTTAATTACAGGGTTATTTGCAAAAATCCATCAAGTAGGTATAATAAAGATTATATCATAGACCATCTCTCAAAATAAAATGGAAATTCCCATTAAGAAAGCTCAACCAAATAAAAAAAAGAAGCTATGTGCACAAAAGTAAAGTTGCATGAAAGTAATGTTGTTTTAAAATAGTAACTTTTCCTTTTTTCCCCTCTGTGTATTAGAAAAAGAAGGTGCATTTTGGTGTGAGTAATCAGTTTCATCACTGCTGTCCAGTAGAAGCCATGATGTCTCATGCATTATGACATCATCCTGAAAATGATGTGAATTACATACTAGTGTCAATTTGCATCACATTTGCATGCTAACTTCATGACACTTGCAATGTCACTTGACCCCCTTAAATGGCCATGAACTTCATATGACAACTGAAGACCAACAACTCTTGTAGGGAACATGTGAAGCAAAATCAAATTTAAAGTACTTAGCTGTACTATTAACAGCCACTCAATATGACCGTGTCTGAAGAAGAGATGAAGGAACAGAGGCTTGTCCATCAATTTTCAGACTACCATGCTTGCCTCTTACAAATGGCCTTTTGAGACTCTCCAACAAATTTGGGGGTAGAGAAATTTGATGATGATTTTTCCAAATTTTCCAAATAAAGAAGCATTTCTCCATCAATATCTGAAGGGTAAGTCTCCCTTTTAGAGGGACTGATGGGAAGATTTGCTTATTATATCTTTTTTGAGACTGAATGGAAACACAGAAAGTCAGTGGGGCTTGAGATGCTAGAGAGAAGATTGTACAATAAAGCACATTTGCACATTATTCTCTTTGATTGCCTCATAACTTAGCAAGAGAGAGAACATTGTGATCCATCCATGAGAACTTTAGTAAAATTATCTTCTTCTTTAAAAGAGGTTTCAGAAGTAAAGGAATGACATCTTTAGGAAAAATTGCAGATTTCTTTTCCAGCATTACTATCTGATTAGTAAATTAAACAACACTTCCATGTTTTTAAAACATGTGCAGATGAGTTACAGTGGTTCCAGTAAGCATTAATAACTTTGGTGTAGGTGACTCTGTAGTTTGATTACTTCCTCCAGGAGATGATGGAGAATCTTCCTTCTTCTAGGCCATGTAGTCACTCTCCATGGTCCTGAACCTGAAATTTCAACTGGTTCTCAGGCTTATAATGGCTCCCCAGGATTCTGAACTTGCATAACTTCCATCATAGGTCCAACATTATCTGGAACTGATGGAGTGGAACTACTGTAACCCCCTTTCAGTATGAGTTGTGCTTCTATGGGGGTTCCTCGAATGTTTCTACTGCTAGTTTAAAGAACGCATAAAGGGAATCCAGGTTAGCTCTTCCTCTCACTGTCAATGTGTGTATTACTCATAGTCTGACGTATTTGGCTGGCATGTAAAAAATAATGCATATATTGGTACATGCATAGCATTTCTTCACTGTTAGTCCCCCCATAGTCCTCCTTCCCATGGAGGAGCTTCACACAAGGACATTACTGTAAAGGCAGATCTCTTTTAAAAAAAAGGGGCAGAATGCCTGAGCAGTGGAAAGTTCTGCATCTAGAGACTCCATAAAGTTGCTTTACATATTTAGATGACAATGACAGGGGGAAAAAAAGATCAGGAGTGACTGAACTACTTCGAGAGGCATGGTAGTTGTCACTGTCATCTAACTATGTAAAGCAACTATATGGAGTCTCTAGATGTAGAACTTTCCACTGCTCAGGCATTCTGCCATTGTGGATGATTACAATAACTGAAAAGAGCTTATGCAATGACCCACGTGACCCAACTTAATAATGCAGTGAGGTGTTTTGTATGCCATCTAGTCTGATCCTTGGCAAAACTGGCCATTCTTCCAAACCCCATTGTGAGAAAGCAAAGCAATGTTCTAGTCCCAGTGTGGATCAGGCACTTGCTTATCTTCCCCTTTTACAACCCATATCAGCAAAATCATTTTCTCCTCCTCAATCTTGATACAGGGGCCTGAATGGCATCCAAAACCTTGTGTTTAATGAATAGTGACAGCAGCAGCCACTTCCAAATATCTGTGCCAGAAGAGAAGAGAGGGCTGAGCTTCTTCCTCCCTTCCTCATAAAAATATCTCAGCAATCCCTGAAGGAATAAAAGACGAAGTTTTTAAAAGAACCGTATAAACCCAAGATCAAGGCTGACTGTAGTAATAACTGTATATCTCTCTCCAGAACGCAGGGCAGGTTGGTACCTGTGACTCAGAAGGACCGTTAGATAGTCACCACTAAATCATAGATGTGCCTAAAAGAGAGGGGAGGATATAACATTTTTCTGGGGGACAAAGGAAGACATAAAATTTTCATTAAGCCATTCAGGCCCCTCACTGTTCCAGAGCAGCAATATAACGTGTGAGGCGAGCACAGAGCCATTGCCATATTCAATATGTATTTCCAAACCTTCCCTTGAAACGCAAGTGCCCATATTGGTTCTCTGTAACAAAGCCAGACAGAGGAAGGAAGCTGTGATTTGTCATGTCCATGCTTATATGGCTGCCCAATTTCCGTAGCAATTTATGTTACTGTGGTGGTCATAAAACTGTGATGCTTTCCCCTGGAAAAACTGATGGTATCATTTTCAGGGTTTCTTCTGAGAAAGGAAGGAAGGAAGGAAGGAAGGAAGGAAGGAAGGAAGGAAGAAAGAAAGAAGGAAAGAAGGAAAGAAAGAAAGAAAGAAAGAAAGAAGGAAGGAAGGAAGAAAGAAAGAAAGAAGGAAGGAAGGAAGGAAGGAAGGAAGGAAGGAAGGAAGGAAGGAAGGAAGAAAGAAAGAAAGAAAGAAAGAAAGAAAGAAAGAAAGAAAGAAAGAAAGAAAGAAGGAAGGAAGGAAGGAAGGAAGGAAGGAAGGAAGGAAGGAAGGAAGGAAGGAACAGTTCCAGCTTCCTCAATGGAGATGAGGAGAAAAAAAAACTTCATAACTTTTCTGCATGGTCCAAAAGTGTGATTTGGAATAGCAACAAGTTCTTCAGTCTGCTCTGCTTTTGAAATCTAAAGATGTGGGTCTCAGGATAGAATCAGAGAAGCCTAACCAAAGCTGTGAACTAGTGTCTGGTGGAGAAATTCTTTCTATTTATTTAGGAATGGGGTAGCCAAGAGGTATTTGCGATTCTCCTGTCTTTTCATGTACAACCCAGTGGTCTGCAGTGTTCTTGGTTTCCTGCACTTCTGATTCATTCAAGGGAAGATTGAAAACCTCATTTTCTTTTTCAGGAGCAGTGCTACCTTTTTCAGGAGAAGTCCTACCTTTACCAAATTGTTGAAATTCTTCCTTGGGTGAAATCTGGAGAAACTACCCATGAAATTTCTCTGCCTACACACTGGGTGCAGTATTTCAAAAGAGCAGCTGTGCAGAGCAATATACACTAAACTTCTTAAATTAAATGGAAAGCATTTTGCTTTTGAATCTTCTTAAGATTTACTAAGCTTCCACTGCTTGGAGTAGATTTTGGCTAACTGCTCTGATCAGACCTCTAGAATGGTCATTAAAATTCTCCACCCTCATGGCACTGATCTGTTGGCTGTATGCTTATGGTGACAGCAACCAAAGGTCACTTTCCATTTTGATGCTCCTGCAATGCCCCACTGCTTAGTTCCTGATTGCAATGAAGAAGTATTTGAATGGCTTTCACTGGGTCTAAGTTCCTTATATTACATATTTCTGGAAAGATATCTGTATCTATAATCAGACTCCAAGCACTGAAAGTGCTGTCATTTCAGAACTGATTAAATATTTCTTTGACCTCCACCAGCTTCACTGTCTTTCTTGCCATAGAATAATTGATTAACACAGCCATACAGCTGGCAGCATATGTTTTTGCCACACTGTGTAGCTCTATCTGGGCTGTGCATGCTTTGAAAATAATTTGGAGGAAGGTCTTGGGAGCGCCTGTGAGCAAAGCACCGCTCTGCTATTCATTAAAGCAGCCTGAACTGAGTTTTTTCTTCTACTGCTTAAAGAAGTTGAGGTCATGCAACTCTTAAAGTTGGGGCACTTTAGTCAATAGCAGAGAGGTGCTGTGCTTTTGAATGATCCAAAGCACTTCCCCCAAAAATTTTGAAGTGGGCAGAGCCATAATCTTATGTAGCAGCAATAAACACTAGAGACCTATTCCTTGTCTCAGCATGATTCCTGACTGTTAGGACATCAATCCTAACAAACTGAAGAAGCGTGGGAAAAACCCAGACAGATCAACCCTGAAAGTCAAGGCGGGTCTGATCTGTGTCTCTTTGAATGGCTGCTTAATTCCTCAGTACTATGGGATGCGGTGGCGCTGCAGGTTAAACCGCTGAGCTGTCGATCGGAAGGTCGGCAGTTCGAAACCACGCGGCGGGGTGAGCTCCCATTGCTCGTCCCAGCTCCTGCTCACCTAGCAGTTCGAAAACATGCAAATGTGAGTAGATCAATAGGTACCGCTTCGGCGGGCAGGTAACGGCATTCTGTGTCGTCATGCTGGCCACATGACCATGGAAGTGTCTTCGGACAAACGGCGGCTCTTCGGCTTTGAAACGGAGATGAGCACCGCCCCCTAGAGTCGGACATGACTGGACTTTACGTCAAGGGAAACCTTTACCTTTACCTTTATGCATGCGTTTTCCCCGCTGGATAGGGGCCCCCTCCTGCTCGCCATCAGTACTCATGACAGGATGAATGGCTAAATAAGCAACTTGGGGCTCTTCAGTTATTTTGAATTGAAACTCCCACCAATATCTAGTCCAAAAATTGGGGGTGAGAAGAAGCATCAGGTTTCTTCTAAAGTGAACCTCTAAGTGAAGATGTATTTGTGACATAGTGACTATATATGTTGGAAACCTGAAGACTGCTCTCCATCATTCAATCTGACCATTTAGCCCCTTCACCTTAATAAATTTTGACACTGCCTGAGAGATTCTCTGATGGGACATTAATATTCCTCTGAAAAATGCGAACCATTCCCCTGTTGCAGAGGAATGAAAAAGGCCATTAACATTTGCTTCTGGTGACAAAAGAATCTTCAGCATCACCCTGCCCCTCATTCATTCACTCTCCAGTTGACCCAAATTAAACTGCAATTTTTTAAGTTCAGGCTTCCTTTTCCATAGTTAACATGCTCCCTGGCTTCCAGAAAGCTCTCTGGACATTGCTGTACGCTACGTGCATGATGGATGTTTTTAATTCTATATTCTCCTAGTGCCTTTGATGTTGTTTTGACATCAATAAGAACTCGTAGCTGAATTAAATCAATGCTTCATTGCCTTCTTGCTACAGCTTCGATGTCCACAGAGTATAGGAGCTTGCGTCAAGGAAATTTAGATGAAGACAAACAAACACCTTGAAACTGAAACTAAAACTTTTCCCCAGTACAACTGGATGAAAAATACAAAACTCTGTATGGGGATTTGACTGGGTCTTGACTACCACTTGTGCACCTGAATTACTTTTCTGAGTGGCAGAAAAGAAACTTGTTCCGTTGATTTCAACTGCAATAAAAAAGAATGTTGTTGCTGGAGGGAGCAATTCACTCAGCAAATGGGGTGGTGACGTCTAGTGGGTGTAACCCAGTCATGCTATTTCTCAGGGGTTTATTTGCTGCTTGTACAGTATAGGAGGTAGTGATTTTCTTTTAATCTGCATTAAGCCCACAATGAAAGTTTCACAGCTGTTGTGTTTCTTATTTCAGAAAGGCAGGAAAATATGCCACCAACTTTTGGCCATTGTGATACTGAAATTGGAAGGTTCGGTCAGTAGGCATTCTGGGGGCTGCAAAAAAGACATTTGGACATTCCCTCCCCTGGTTTCTCTTCCTTCTAGATGAACGTTTTGGGGTCTGGTTTATCAACACAGGCTTAGTACTAGGCAGAGGAGAAAGCCAATTTTTTATAAAAATAAGTGAAATGTATGGAAAACTGCATGAACCTCAGTTCTAGGATTAATCACATTCTATAAAACCCAGCAGCTGGCAATCCAAAAGAGAGGAGCTACAAAGGCATATAGTAGGAAAATTCCAGCCCTCCCATTCTGTCTGGAAAAACAGCTCTCTCATTCTTAGGAGTTGTGGCAAAAAGCTACTGTAAGACCTCCCTCCACAAATTTCTTTAATTCCCTTTTTAAAGACATTGTAATTATAGCTGCATTTTGTTTGGCAACAACTTCAGTATGTTAATAATTTGTAGTTATTTCCTTTTCTTTGTTCTGAAGGAACTGCAGATGAGCTTTATCAGATGGCAGCAAGTATGAGATTTCCATTTTCCACATTCCTTTGTTTTGAAAGAGAGTAAGTTATTTGGTAGCCAAAGTTTTCATTCTAAAAAGCTCTTCCGTGTTACCTTTATTTGCCCTTGGATACAAAAGTGGAAACACTGATAACATTCCCAAAAACGTACAGATTCAAACTTTGCACAGCAAATTCAAGAGAGGAGAGTTTATTTTGTGAGTCTCTCTCCCATAATTTTAGTTCTAATGAAAGTTCTCTAGATCTTTGGGAAACCATTATTCTTTAGGAGTTCTTTGTAACTCTTCTTTGTTGGGTGCTATATCTGAATGGAGTTGGGTTGGATGAAAGTCAGAGCAAGCAAGATCTTTTGCCCAAGTGAAATCCTAGTATAAGATTTCTGCAAATTCCTTTATCACAAATGATAATCTAGCCCAGAGAGTTGTATATAATTTATACCGTGGGTCTAGCCCCACAACACCTTTAGAGATCATTACCAAATTGCCATTTATATGCACAGAGAACCAACATGTTCACTGTTTACTAGGGCTACCAGATTTGGACTGCAATCATCCAAGTGACCACAAGATGGCAGTCAAGTGACAAAGAGACCTTGTGGCTGCCATCTAGTAATCATCTAGATATTTGCAGCCTAGACTTGCATATTGTTTTGGTTAATCAAGTTCAACTTTGTTAACATTTAAAATCAGATCAAATCAAAATTAATTTACTTATTCTTCTTCATCCCACCTCCTTTTTGGAGTACAGCTCCCAGTGTGCCAGTCAGAGATAAAATACAGCTTTTGCCCTGAAATAATTTGTGTCCCTGAACTAACCCCATGGAGGGATAAACCTTTATTTGTGGAGGCCCATATATTCTCATACTCTACTATTCTCATAATAAATAAAGTATATTATTCTCTAATATTATAGGGGTCAGCTGATGCATAGTGCTGGAGCATGTACGTGGCCAAAATGGAAAATGGGTTAAGACACCCTATCTCATTTTATTTCCCCTTTTTTTAATGTCCTTTCTTCTCCATTTCTCAAACAGCAGGTCTAAACTGGTCACACAAAACTAGCCTGAAGACCAAGTGTGATCCTTGCATGTAACAACCATAGAACGTTTTTTTAAAAGTTTGCTAGAATGGTATGTGTGATGCCCTTAGAATCCCTCAAAATGTCATATCAGTGCTAAATGTGATTATTAGTGTTTGATCCATCCAGGCAGCACTTATCTCCTTGCTGTCTCCAAACTCTAATTCCTTGCCAAGGGTGCTGCATTTTCCCTTTTCATGGCCTAGTTAATTTCATTTGCTGTCTCTAATGGAGGAATTTCAAGCTCCTTCAGCAGCATTTTGCAAGGAAGAAACCAAAATGAATTAAGCTCCAGCAGTATTTACAAGACTTAGTATTATTTTTCCACTGCTTAACCTTTCTTGTGATCCTTGCAAAAAAAAAAAAAAATTAAGCTGTGAGATAATTCAGTCTCCTGGGTTCTTCCCTCAATCCTGTCTGATAAGGTAGATTAATGGCATGGTACAGATATCCTTAACATCTTTACTTTAGGGCTTACAGATCTAGGCTGGAAAGAATGGTGGGCACCCAAACTCTTTATTCAAAAGAGGCTACGGTTATGAGAGCTGGGCTGAGGAATTCCAAACCACCACTAGATCGCTGCAAAGAACTATAGAGGGCTGTAGCCCTTTATTGGCATCTAGTGGTCATCTGGATCTTTGCAGCCAAGATATGGTGACTGACTGACTGACTGAGTGCCATCAAGTTATTTTCTTCTCCTAGCGACCACATAGATAGATTTTTTCCATGACAATCTGTCCCAAACCGGTCTTAAAATACAGTATGGTAGCTCAACTTCACTTACAGATCCAGGGCCAGTGTGCTGGGCAGATTTGCCCAAGGTATTAGAAAGCCAGTAACAATAAGAAAAATACAAAAGTGGGCTAGGCAGAACTTTAGACTAATAACTGAATTACACGTATAGATAACTTGAGGTCCTTGGATTACATGAGAACTGCTGTCATGGGCCCAGTGGAAGTGTCATCTGAAGAGCATGAGAAGAACCCAGAGGAAGCTTTGGAGACTGATGGGGAAGAAATGGCTCCTACTGCTAAAGTATCTGCAGCACTAGATCCTGGTCCATGAAGGTGATGGAGATTTGAGAGCCAGAGAGCAGAAAAGTGCAAAGTGCCAGAGTGCCAGAAAATACTTCTTGGGAATGATGGTTTAACTGGGAGTTGCTTTGCTCCTAAACGCAATCCAGCTGGTTTTGGGTGGAATCTTGAAGCTTGGTGTGTAAGGCTGGAAATCTGGAGATCATCATGGAAACTATATTCTGTGGCTAGCTGCTAAAAATTTGCCTTCAACCTGAATAGCTGGTTTGTACCTTAATTTTTTTTCTCTTGAACCATCTTGTGTGTAGGACTTTTTTGCTGCTTTGGCAGACTCATGGATTGTTAATAGAACGGTATCTGCTTCATTCCCTGGCTGGGGTTGGGTGGGAAGGAAAGTGAAGCAATCTGGAACAAGTTATTTGCCTGTAAACCTAGTGCCTCTTCTGGGAGAGCAGGACCCCACCCAAAACTTTGGATGTAACTCTTCCATATATTGCCACTCAATTGCCATTTTAAATAGTAAGTTTGAAAGGGCAATGACAATGGGGAATAATTATAGAAACGTATTTAACCTCATTGTGGCCCCAAGTACCCACAACTGAAATTTGTACAACTTACATTGTTCTTGGGATCATTGTCATAGTAGGCATTCTGCACTTAAGGAGTGTGTAAAACACCAAGGAATTGATTTCTACTGGCTCGAGTAAGTTGTGGAACTATGTTTAGTTAGAAAAAGTGATTGCACCTTAATCTGTTTGTGTATCTCTTTGTTTTTCTTTGCTACATGGTGTGGAGAAGTTAAGAGAAATGCTTGTCCCTGTAATGATCATTCCAGAGAGAACTGCTACTCCCTTCCCAGATATCTCAGTAAGGAATGCTTCAAAAGCTCTTGTTTACGCATTCAGTAGGCTGTGGTTATAGAGCTCTCTATAAATACTTTGCTGAGCTAGATTACAGAGTAGGGAGAACTGTTTATTTGCATAACATCTGCTCTACTTTTCCACTTACTTTTGTTTGTTTGCCTTTATTAGGCGTCGATTTTAGAACCCAGAATAAAAATTGGCATCTGGATTCAGAAGCAGCCATTACCTAGGTAATGGTTGTGTTCGTAAGTGTTTAACCTGAATTGCTTAGTACGTTGAACCATCAACTAATCAAATGACTTGGCTTTGTGCATCAGTCCAAATCTCTCTCTCTTTGCATATTCCAAGGTTAGAACCAGCAAAGCAGGTTAACGCAAATGCATAGCTCAGGATTGTCACTGATCTGATGGAAGTGTGTTGGGTGAATAGTTATTGGGTTAAGTGTAGGTTACTAGATCTGGGTTGCAAAAATCCAGAGGATTACTAAGCGACAATGAAAAGTTAGAGTTTTCTGTCTCTTTGCTTCCATCTAATGGTTGTCTGGATTTCTGCAACCCAGATCTCAAAGCCCTAGTTATTTCAGATAAACGGTTGATCCTACATAAATCCTTTCCACAGATCAAATCCTATAGCTCAGTGGTAGAATTCTTATATTTCAAGTCCACTTCCTGACCTTTCTAGGTAAGCCCGGGAAAAAAAATTCCTTGACCAGTCCAGTCTATTTGATGATAACAAATCTGACTCAATATAAGACAATTTCTTGGATTGTTTGAACAACATACTAAATGGGGCTAAAATCAGGTTGGTTATTCAGTGTATTGTGGAAATGCAGCTTTTGTCTTATGTATTCTGTGAATGAGTTGTTTTGTTGACCTAGTCTAGGATTTAACACGTTATGTGAACCTTCACCTCTGTTCTTGGTATGTAATTCCCAACTTTTCCTGTTCTATTGTTCTCTTTTACCATTTAGAGGTCTTCCATCCCCTTCATCTGCCCACACATTTGACAGAGAGTTTTGAAGGGGAACTTCTACCCATTTTTTAATTTAGGGGGTGCAGAATAGCTTTGCTAAGAGCTGTCCCTGAATGCTCCGAATGTGAGCATTGCTTCACTTCGACTTATGGTAGGGGCAGGCCTTGCAAGATATACATTCACTCTTGCTTTGGCCCTAAAAGGCATTTAACCACCCAAGTTGAGGAACAAAAGAAGATCATATCTGAGCTACTTGGATCAGTGATTGTTTCTTCCTTTTATGAACGTGGCAAATTGAAACTGAACACTTAATAGGCTCACATTTTCAAAATTTGTACCTCGTCTGTGGTAGCTGAATTCCATGGAACTCTTATTATGAAACCTGCAACTATGTGAAAAATAATCTGGCTTTACTTTTATTACAAGCTTGGCACACAGCCCATGTTTGCTAAGGATCCTTTGAAGTATTAAAAAAAAATCTTTTCACTGAATCTTACCCAACTGATTCTTGAGGGGGATTAGCAGTAAGAAATTAATGGTTTCACCCAATGTCAGAGGAACAAGCTGGCTTTTACATCCTGACTATAAATGTGTACCCCAAACTGTGTCAGGAAAAAACCTTCCTCAGATTGCAGGCCAATAATACTTAGGTAGCTCTACATTGACGAGAAATTGTAGATTTTGAAAAGTTGTGTCTACACAATGTAAGACCCCTCAAATCAAATACCGTGGTGGTATGTGGGAATGACCTTGAGAGATGGAACGAAGAGATGCTGTGTAAGGAATGGTCAGATAAGAGACAACATAGTCCGCAGCTGGATAGTGGGTGGGGTAAGTGGGCGGGGCAAAAAGCTGAGAAAGGACCCTTCCTAGTTTCTCAGGCTGTAAAGGTGATGGTGGGAGAATTGTACTTTCAGACTTGCAAGATTGATGTCAGCCTTACCAGGTAGACCAGACAGGAAACATAACCATATAAACTAATTCTACTTTATTATAAAGCTACATTGACATAATCTTACAAGTCTGAAAGTACAATTCCCAAGCTGTCTACTTTATGGCCTGAGGAGCTAGGGAGGGTCTCTTTGGAGCGTCTTGCCTCACCCACCATCCAGCTGCAGGCTCTGCCCTCTCTTATCTGACCATTCCCTAGGCAGCATCTCTTGGCCCCATCTCTCAAGGCCATCGCCACATACCATTACAATACCACTGGCCTGCTGTCAATGGGAAATTGAGGTATTTATTTATTAAATTTATATCTCAGCTTTCATTCAAGAACTCAAGGGGGCAATCTCTCTCCCTATTTTCCCCCACAGCAGCAACCCTGTGAGATAGGTTGCAGATTAAGATATGTGAAATTCATTTTCATTTTATTGTCTTTTGTTTGGTAAAAAAAGACGCACATTTGCAATTTTCTTTAATGTATAAAGCTTTTTGTATGCCATTTCCCCTAATTGGGACAGTTTTTAACATAACTCACCCAGGATTTTTCAAAGCAACTTTTCATGCTGTGAATTATCAACTTCCCATGCTGTGAATTATTATATAAATTTATTATTATTGTGAATAAACCCCATATGTACATGCTTTTTCAAATGTTTATTGAATTAAATAAAATTACAGCTCGCTAACTTAACTTATGAACATTCCCTAAAGTTGCACAGAAAGTTGTATGCAACTTCCCAAAATAAATATACTTTCTTTTTTGCTACAGCTTTCAAATACAAGGGGTTTTTATTTATATGAAGTTTGGATCAAAGATAACTACTAATGCCACCTGCTTGGGGCCACCATCATGTTGTGGCAGATTTTGCAAATCTCCTTCCACTAGAATCTGGAGGTATTTATTTCATATTCCTAAAGACAGCTTGTTAGTGCAGCAGTAAAAGGACAGATATAGTGCCTTTTATAAATATCAAAGGTTCACAATTTTGGGGGGAGGGGTTGTGGGTTTGCACTTGGCCCTCGAGTTATATTCCTGGAGGCTGCTCTCCAAAAAGTAAGGAAAAGAACAAAAGAAGGGATATAGCTGTGTGTTATTTTATTTGATGTATATTTAGCTGAAGGAAGAGGAAATCAGATGCATTACATCAGTTAATATGATTACTCCTCATGTATTTAATACTTTCTGCTTTTGGCTGCATTAAAAATGCGATCTTATGGCAGTATATGGAAGGGCTAATTTGGGGGAGGGGGGCTTGAATTCAAGACTTTGGGGATCCCAGGAGGTCCTGGGGTCTTTGTTTGTGTCTCCCCACCCCACCCCTTTATGCATGATATTGTTCACCCTTTGAGGTAATCCAGACAGGAACCAAAACCATAAGTACTAATACTACTTCTGTTACTAATATAGTAACAGAATCTTGCAAGTCTGAAAGCACATCTCTCCCTTCCCTTGCCTTTACTTTTCAGAGAACTAGAGAGGGTCCATTCTGAGATGTTTTCTCCACCTTAATCCCTCCTTTGGACTCAGATTTCATTTATCAGACCATTGTCTACATCAGCCTTTCTCAACCTTTTGACTGTGGAAGAACCCTTGAAATATTTTTCAGGCCCTGGGGAACCCCTGCACATTCAGGCTCAAATATAGGCCAGAAGTTACAAAATTATTCTATTTGTTTCATGTGTAGATGCATCAGCATGTTCTTAAACTAAAAATAAAGAATGAAACTTAATTTTTAATGTGAAGTTGCCTGAATTTGAAATAATTTTTTAAATAAATCATGATCTCCCAGGGAATCCCTAGTGACCTCTTGTGGAACCCTGGTTGAGGAACCCTGGTCTAGGCTGTGGCTCTTCCTCCTGTCTCCCAAGGTTATGCTCACATCCCATTACAGATACACTGATAAAGTATACATACCTTAACATAATTCTTTTAATGGATTTTTTATATTACGTTTTTGTTTTTTTCTTCACCATCCATTGCATCAGTGGATGAGTGGCCATATAAATTTGCTGAATGAATGAATGAATGAATATAATGTCAGGATTAAAAAGGTGGTTAAGAACAAGTTTGTGTTCCAGTCTTTGTGTTGAGCATTCAGGTGTAAAAGAGGACTTCAGATATACACAAATCTAACTTTTATTATTATAGTTGCTGCAACAATATTTGTACGGTGTTACTAATACTAATAGTTGCAAGACTAAGCTACACTGGCATAAGAAATGAGGCAGTAGGAAATTGGTTGTACTAGGATATTATAATTTAAAAAAGGTAAGTTGACTTTTTGTCTAAGATAGAACTCTGTAGGGTTTTTTTAAAATACAAATGTAGCAATATTTTTTGTTTTGTCTTGTTTGTTTTCCTACTTTCTTTGTTTGTTGTTTATTCATTTAGTCGCTTCCAACTCTTCGTGACTTCATGGACCAGCCCACGCCAGAGCTTCCTGTCGGTCGTCAACACCCCCAGCTCCCCCAGGGACGGGTCCGTCACCTCTAGAATATCATCCATCCATCTTGCCCTTGGTCGGCCCCTCTTCCTTTTGCCTTCCACTCTCCCTAGCATCAGCATCTTCTCCAGGGTGTCCTGTCTTCTCATTATGTGGCCAAAGTATTTCAGTTTTGCCTTTAATATCATTCCCTCAAGTGAGCAGTCTGGCTTTATTTCCTGGAGGATGGACTGGTTGGATCTTCTTGCAGTCCAAGGCACTCTCAGAATTTTCCTCCAACACCACAGTTCAAAAGCATCGATCTTCCTTCGCTCAGCCTTCCTTATGGTCCAGCTCTCACAACCATATGTTACTACAGGGAACACCATTGCTTTAACTATGCGGGCCTTTGTTGTCAGTGTGATGTCTCTGCTCTTAACTATTTTATCGAGATTGGTCATTGCTCTTCTCCCAAGGATTAAGCGTCTTCTGATTTCCTGACTGCAGTCAGCATCTGCAGTAATCTTTGCACCTAGGAATACAAAGTCTTTCACTGCTTCTACATTTTCTCCCTCTATTTGCCAGTTATCAATCAAGCTGGTTGCCATAAACTTGGTTTTTTTGAGGTTTAGCTGCAAGCCAGCTTTTGCACTTTCTTCTTTCACCTTCATCATAAGGCTCCTCAGTTCCTCTTCGCTTTCAGCCATCAAAGTGGTATCATCTGCATATCTGAGATTGTTAATGTTTCTTCCAGAGATTTTAACTCCAGCCTTGGATTCCTCAAGGCCAGCTTGTCGCATGATGTGTTCTGCATACAAGTTGAATAGGTAGGGTGAGAGTATACAGCCCTGCCGTACTCCTTTCCCAATCTTAAACCAGTCCGTTGTTCCGTGGTCTGTTCTTACTGTTGCTACTTGGTCGTTATACAGATTCTTCAGGAGGCATACAAGATGACTTGGTATCCCCATACCGCTAAGAACTTGCCACAATTTGTTATGGTCCACACAGTCAAAGGCTTTAGAATAGTCAATAAAACAGAAATAGATGTTTTTCTGAAACTCCCTGGCTTTTTCCATTATCCAGCGGATATTGGCAATTTGGTCCCTCGTTCCTCTGCCTTTTCTAAACCCAGCTTGTACATCTGGCAATTCTCGCTCCATGAATTGCTGAAGTCTACCTTGCAGGATCTTGAGCATTACCTTACTGGCATGTGAAATGAGTGCCACTGTTCGATAGTTTGAACATTCTTTAGTGTTTCCCTTTTTTGGTATGGGGATATAAGTTGATTTTTTCCAATCTGATGGCCATTCTTGTGTTTTCCAAATTTGCTGGCATATAGCATGCATTACCTTGACAGCATCATCTTGCAAGATTTTGAACAGTTCAGCTGGGATGCCGTCATCTCCTGCTGCCTTGTTATTAGCAATGCTTCTTCAGGCCCACTCAACCTCACTCTTCAGGATGTCTGGCTCTAGCTCACTGACCACACCGTCAAAGCTATCCCCGATATTGTTATCCTTCCTATACAGGTCTTCTGTATATTCTTGCCACCTTTTCTTGATCTCTTCTGCTTCTGTTAGGTCCTTGCCATCTTTGTTTTTGATCATACCCATTTTTGCCTGGAATTTACCTCCAATGTTTCTAATTTTCTGGAAGAGGTCTCTTGTCCTTCCTATTCTATTGTCTTCTTCCACTTCCGCGCATTGCTTGTTTAAAAATAATTCCTTATCTCTTCTGGCTAACCTCTGGAATTTTGCATTTAATTGGGCATATCTCCCCCTATCACTGTTGCCTTTTGCTTTCCTTCTTTCTTGGGCTACTTCTAGTGTCTCAGTAGACAGCCATTTTGCCTTCTTGGTTTTCTCTTTCTTTGGGATGTATTTTGTTGCCGCCTCCTGAACAATGCTGCCAACTTCTGTCCATAATTCTTCTGGGACCCTATCTACTAAGTCCAGTCCCTTAAATCAATTCCTCACCTCCACTGCATATTCCTTAGGAATATTAGTGAGCTCATATCTAGCTGATCTGTGGGTCTTCCGTAATCTCTTTAGTCTGATCCTAAATTGTGCAAGAAGAAGTTCGTGATCTGAACTACAGTCAGCTCCAGGCCTTGTTTTTACCGACTGTACAGATGTCCGCCACCTTTGGCTGCAAAGGATGTAATCAATCTGATTTCGGTGTTGTCCATCTGGTGAAGTCCATGTATAAAGCCGTCTCTTAGGTTGTTGGAAGAGAGTGTTTGTTATGCAGAGCGAATTGTCTTGGCAAAATTCTATCAGCCTATGTCCTGCTTCATTTTGTTCTCCCAGGCCATACTTACCTGTAATTCGAGGTGTCATTTGACTGCCCACCTTAGCATTCCAGTCTCCTGTGATGAAAATAACATCTCTTTTAGGCGTGTTGTCCAGTAGGTGCTGCAGATCCTCATAGAACTGCTCTACTTCAGCTTCTTCAGCATTTGTGGTTGGGGCGTATATTTGGATCACTGTGATGTTAGATGGCTTGCCCTGAATTCGAATTGAGATCATTCTGTCGTTTTTTGGGTTGTATCCAAGCACTGCTTTAGCCACTTGACTATTAATTATGAAGGCTACTCCATTTCTTCTGTGGTCCTCTTGTCCACAGTAGTAGATCTGGTGGTCATTTGATGTGAAGTGGCCCATTCCAGTCCATTTCAGTTCACTGACGCCCAGGATGTCTATCTTTAATCTTGACATCTCACCACTAACCACATCCAATTTGCCCTGGCTCATAGATCTTACATTCCAGGTTCCAATGGTGTGTTGATCCTTAGAACATCGGATTCGCCGTTCACCACCAGCACCGTCGGCCGCTAGCCGTCCTTTCGGCTTTGAGCTAGCTGCGTCATCACGTCTGGGGCTAGTTGAACTCATCCTCTGTTCCTCCCCAGTAGCATTTTGACCATCTTCCGACCTGGGGGTCTCATCTTCCGATGGTATACCGACATATCTCTGGTTGTACTGATCCATTTAGTTTTCATGGCAAGAATACTGGGGTGGGTTGCCATTACCTTCCCCAGGGATCGCATTTAGTCTGACCTCTCTGTCATGACCTTCCCGTCTTGGGTGGCCCTTCACGGTTTAGCTCATGGCATCATTGAGGTGCTCAAGCTCCAGCACCACGACAAGGTAACGATCCTTTGCTGAAGATGCACTTTCTTTGCATTTCCATATTTTAACAAAACATATGGATTGTATATAAAAAACCATATAATGTGCAATTTCGACAAACTTGCACATTTAATGAACTCCACCACCTAAAGATACATTTTTTTCAAAGCTGGTAGTGTAATCAGTTATACATTAAATTGAAAGATGAAAAAAGGAAAGATCCAGCTAAATGTAGAAGAGAGAGGAGACTTTGACTTAGATGAGTATATTTAAATTCAACTACACTTCCCCATGCCTTTAGTATTCCAAGTTTCCTATAACCTGGAAGATTCTGCTCACGTATAGAAATGTGTGATTATTTATGAAATGCCTGGAAGATCATAACACATGACTACTTATTTAGCTTAATAGATCATAGGCACCCTTCCAACGTAGTACACTTTACACACAAACCTAGTGTAATGTTTTGTGGGAATGACCTTGGGAGACAGGGAGAAGAGACACAGCCAAGGGACTGGTTAGATGAAAGGCAACAGAAATGTCTGCAGCGGAAATGTGGGTGGGGCAAGAGGCTCAGAAGAGACCCTCCCTAGTTTCTTGGACTGGACAGGCGATGGGGGAGAAATGTACTTTCAGACTTGCAAGCTTCTGTTGATGTAATCTTACAATAAAGCAGAATTAGTTTAGAAGTAGAATCTGGGCATGCATCCTGTTTGGACTACCTTGCAAGGCTGACACCTGGTCTAGAATGTCAATTGCATAAGGACAGTGTCCTTGTGTGTAGTAATGACCGTCATTGCTTCTAGCTTTCTGAGAATAGATGATATATTAAAAAGACAGGGAGAGGAGAAGAGGACATTTATTCCATATATTATTGTAATCTGTTTTGTGGGAAATCTGCAATGCTAAACCTCTTCACCCTCTTGATTTTCTTTTTGCACTGAAGAGTGAAAGAGGTTTTGTTGTTGTTTATTCGTTTAGTCGCTTCCGACTCTTCGTGACTTCATGGACCAGCCCACGCCAGAGCTTCCTGTCGGTCGTCAACACCCCCAGCTCCCCCAGGGACGGGTCCGTCACCTCTAGAATATCATCCATCCATCTTGCCCTTGGTCGGCCCCTCTTCCTTTTGCCTTCCACTCTCCCTAGCATCAGCATCTTCTCCAGGGTGTCCTGTCTTCTCATTATGTGGCCAAAGTATTTCAGTTTTGCCTTTAATATCATTCCCTCAAGTGAGCAGTCTGGCTTTATTTCCTGGAGGATGGACTGGTTTGATCTTCTTGCCGTCCAAGGCACTCTCAGAATTTTCCTCCAACACCACAGTTCAAAAGCATCGATCTTCCTTCGCTCAGCCTTCCTTATGGTCCAGCTCTCGCAGCCATATGTTACTACAGGGAACACCATTGCTTTAACTATGCGGGCCTTTGTTGTCAGTGTGATGTCTCTGCTCTTAACTATTTTATCGAGATTGGTCATTGCTCTTCTCCCAAGGATTAAGCGTCTTCTGATTTCCTGACTGCAGTCAGCATCTGCAGTAATCTTTGCACCTAGGAATACAAAGTCTTTCACTGCTTCTACATTTTCTCCCTCTATTTGCCAGTTATCAATCAAGCTGGTTGCCATAATCTTGGTTTTGTTGAGGTTTAGCTGCAAACCAGCTTTTGCACTTTCTTCTTTCACCTTCATCATAAGGCTCCTCAGTTCCTCTTCACTTTCAGCCATCAAAGTGGTATCATCTGCATATCTGAGATTGTTAATGTTTCTTCCAGAGATTTTAACTCCAGCCTTGGATTCCTCAAGGCCAGCTTGTCGCATGATGTGTTCTGCATACAAGTTGAATAGGTAGGGTGAGAGTATACAGCCCTGCCGTACTCCTTTCCCAATCTTAAACCAGTCTGTTGTTCCGTGGTCTGTTCTTACTGTTGCTACTTGGTCGTTATACAGATTCTTCAGGAGGCATACAAGATGACTTGGTATCCCCATACCACTAAGAACTTGCCACAATTTGTTATGGTCCACACAGTCAAAGGCTTTAGAATAGTCAATAAAACAGAAATAGATGTTTTTCTGAAACTCCCTGGCTTTTTCCATTATCCAGCGGATATTGGCAATTTGGTCTCTAGTTCCTCTGCCTTTTCTAAACCCAGCTTGTACGTCTGGCAATTCTCGCTCCATGAACTGCTGAAGTCTACCTTGCAGGATCTTGAGCATTACCTTACTGGCATGTGAAATGAGTGCCACTGTTCGATAGTTTGAACATTCTTTAGTGTTTCCCTTTTTTGGTATGGGGATATAAGTTGATTTTTTCCAGTCTGATGGCCATTCTTGTGTTTTCCAAATTTGCTGGCATATAGCATGCATTACCTTGACAGCATCATCTTGCAAGATTTTGAACAGTTCAGCTGGGATGCCGTCGTCTCCTGTTGCCTTGTTATTAGCAATGCTTCTTAAGGCCCACTCAACCTCACTCTTCAGGATGTCTGGCTCTAGCTCACCGACCACACCGTCAAAGCTATCCCCGATATTGTTATCCTTCCTATACAGGTCTTCTGTATATTCTTGCCACCTTTTCTTGATCTCTTCTTCTTCTGTTAGGTCCTTGCCATCTTTGTTTTTGATCATACCCATTTTTGCCTGGAATTTACCTCCAATGTTTCTAATTTTCTGGAAGAGGTCTCTTGTCCTTCCTATTCTATTGTCTTCTTCCACTTCCGCGCATTGCTTGTTTAAAAATAATTCCTTATCTCTTCTGGCTAACCTCTGGAATTTTGCATTTAATTGGGCATATCTCCCCCTATCACTGTTGCCTTTTGCTTTCCTTCTTTCTTGGGCTACTTCTAGTGTCTCAGCAGACAGCCATTTTGCCTTCTTGGTTTTCTCTTTCTTTGGGATGTATTTTGTTGCCGCCTCCTGAACAATGCTGCCAACTTCTGTCCAGAGTTCTTCCGGGACCCTATCTACTAAGTCCAGTCCCTTAAATCTATTCTTCACCTCCACTGCATATTCCTTAGGAATATTAGTGAGCTCATATCTAGCTGATCTGTGGGTCTTCCCTAATCTCTTTAGTCTGATCCTAAATTGTGCAAGAAGAAGTTCGTGATCTGAACTACAGTCAGCTCCAGGCCTTGTTTTTACCGACTGTACAGATGTCCGCCACCTTTGGCTGCAAAGGATGTAATCAATCTGATTTCGGTGTTGTCCATCTGGTGAAGTCCATGTATAAAGTCGTCTCTTAGGTTGTTGGAAGAGAGTGTTTGTTATGCAGAGTGAATTGTCTTGGCAAAATTCTATCAGCCTGTGTCCTGCTTCGTTTTGTTCTCCCAGGCCATACTTACCTGTAATTCGAGGTGTCATTTGACTGCCCACCTTAGCATTCCAGTCTCCTGTGATGAAAATAACATCTCTTTTAGGCGTGTTGTCCAGTAGGTGCTGCAGATCCTCATAGAACTGCTCTACTTCAGCTTCTTCAGCATTTGTGGTTGGGGCGTATATTTGGATCACTGTGATGTTAGATGGCTTGCCCTGAATTCGAATTGAGATCATTCTGTCGTTTTTTGGGTTGTATCCAAGCACTGCTTTAGCCACTTTACTATTAATTATGAAGGCTACTCCATTTCTTCTGTGGTCCTCTTGTCCGCAGTAGTAGATCTGGTGGTCATTTGATGTGAAGTGGCCCATTCCAGTCCATTTCAGTTCACTGACGCCCAGAATGTCTATCTTTAATCTTGACATCTCACCAATAACCACATCCAATTTGCCCTGGCTCATAGATCTTACATTCCAGGTTCCAATGGTGTGTTGATCCTTAGAACATCGGATTCGCCGTTCACCACCAGCACCGTCGGCCGCTAGCCGTCCTTTCGGCTTTGAGCTAGCTGCGTCATCACGTCTGGGGCTAGTTGAGCTCATCCTCTGTTCCTCCCCAGTAGCATTTTGACCATCTTCCGACCTGGGGGTCTCATCTTCCGATGGTATACCGACATATCTCTGGTTGTACTGATCCATTTAGTTTTCACGGCAAGAATACTGAGGTGGGTTGCCATTACCTTCCCCAGGGATCGCATTTAGTCTGACCTCTCTGTCATGACCTTCCCGTCTTGGGTGGCCCTTCACGGTTTAGCTCATGGCATCATTGAGGTGCTCAAGCTCCAGCACCACGACAAGGTAACGATCCTTTGCTGAAGGTGAAAGAGGTAGATTGCAAAAATTTGGATTTTTTTGGAAAAACAAAACCATCCATTCCTGCTGCTTTATTTGTGCACTGATGTCTAGACAACACACTGTTGTCACATCTTTCCTGTGCTTCAGATCACAGAAGGCTATCTCTGTTGCATAATTTTCAAGTTAGAGAAGAGTGAGTTGGACCATTTTTCTCAGAAGAAACAAATGTCTATTTTATGTGCATGTGTCTGCAGAAACTGTGGGAAACCATCTTCCAGCCTGTTTATGGAGGAAAGATGGCTGCAATAAGGCATGAACCAATGTTCTTCTCTCTAGTATAGAAGATCAACAGGTCTTGATTTTTCCAAAAAAACCCAAAAGCCCAGGAGGATAATTCCAAATTCTGAGTTGCATTGTGGCCCCTGAAAGCCTTGAATAAGGCTCCATAAAAGTTGTTTCTAAATTCCAACATTTCATTAAAAAAATCATTAAAAATGTCTGGAAAGTTACTGATGTGAATATAAACCATACTGAATTGTGTAATTAATTTTGTACCAAAATGTACAAAAAATTGAATAAAATTAAATGGAGTTTGTGTTCTGCCCCACCTATTAGGGTGTCCCACTTCAGGAATGGTATGTAGCTACAATAATGTTGACTGTTGATGGTGTCCTCCTTACCTGTCTCATCTCCTTTTTAAAACTAACTAGATGGTTGCAAACCTATAGTAGTGAGTTCCATGGTTTATTTATGCACTGCATGAAGAATTATTTCCTCAAGATCATTACTTTGAGTTGATTTGACCACTAGTAATGGTGTACCTTTGGTATGAAGACTTGAGTCTGTCCCAGTATTTTACTTTGAAAAAAATGAAGAATTGTTTTGCATGTACCTGCTCCCCATTTCTAGCTAAGCACAGAAAATACATTATATAAAATGGGATAACAAGGGTAAATAAGTCATGGTGAATCCAAGGGCTATAACTTATTGGTAGAGTACATGCCAAGAAATGTGATGTCCACTTCTCAGATTTTCAGTTGAAAGATGGTGTGAGAAAGACCTCCAAGCAAGACTATGGAAATACAAACGTACTGGCCTAAATGGTCTGTGACAATTTACCTTATAAAATGCAGCAGCTTTGGATGTTCAGAAATGGAAATCTGTATAAATCAATCCAGGGATGATGAATGTGTAGGAAATGCTTATTTCCCTGCAACATTATAACAAACTGGTGACACTTCTACTTTGCTGAAGACAAAAATGTAAAGATTGTCTAATCCTCTTAGAAAAGTTTTATCTGCCAAACAGCATGCTACTTATGGTATAGGAAGATAAGTGCCTTCTTAAATATACATGTTTTGGAACATTTGCAGAGAAGGAGATTTGGAACCTGCAGGAGTTCATTTGGACAAGTAATGAAAGAAGATTTGTTTGCATAAATGCTTCAGTTTTTGCTCAGGTGCCGTCTGATGTGGTGATATGGGGCAGGTGGAGAGGAAAGGAGGAAAATGATAGTTATTGCCTGGAGAAACATATGCTTATTGGAAACTGGCTGGAAAATTAACACCCAGCTTGTTGTTGGAAGTGTCCTCATCAAAATGTATGTAGCATCCCAAGTGATTTATTATTTTTATTTCTTTTCTAAAAAGCCCAACAGCAGGCCAGACCCTTGCTTAGGCATTTACTTTCATAAAAAGGCTTAGCAAGTAGAAACATCTAAACCCTGTTCCCATTCTTTATTTCATAACAAGCAAAATATAAATTAGGTCTCATTGGCCTTGGTTAAAGGGAATGATTTTTGCAAATGAATGTCTGCTTTGGAGCCCAGATGCGTATATAAAGACAGATCATCTTGGTTGTTCCAACCTGCTGTTAGAAAAAGTTAGGACAATCTTCTTGGGTCACTGTGAAGTCTCGGGAGGAGATAGCTGGGTGCCAAATGGCTTGTCTCTTTTCTAACCGTAACTGGCATGGAGGTTGGGTTCTTGGCATGGAGGTGAAGTAGAAAGAATGTGATCCCAACCCTGAAGCAAAATAATAAGAACAAATACTGTGTAACAGGTAGTCTAACCCTGAGAGATTACTGGTCTCTGAGGTCCTCTGCCTGGGGAAAGGAGGTCTGGAAAGTCCAGGCAGATTTCCATGATATTTGGCCTTCCCTTTCCCTCCAGGTTGGAATATTTAAAGCTTCCCACTATAAGCTGCCTGGTGCTGCATGCTTCCTACCATCTGGCCTTCATCAATGGGACAACTCCTGCTGACATTTTCATCCTGGCTATAACTGCTGTCCACTGTAAAAATCCTGATGTTTTGGCAGAGATTTTGCCTACCTTTCCATCTACTCAGGGGATGAAGGAGAGAGGAAAAGAGATTTATAGTGGGAAGCTTTAAATATTCCAACCTGGAGGGAAAGGGAAGGCCAAATATCATGGAAATCTGGAGTCTTGGTTGCTTTCTCTTTCTTCTTTTTTCCTCTGGGTCTGGATATGTTTTTACAAGGGATACAGAGGAAGAAAGGAGGTCTAGCAGCTGCACTACAGAGGAGCAGGTGAGGAATGACATCTCTCTCTTTCATGGTGGCTGGTTGACCTGATGACATGATATGAAGCTGGGTTATTAAATAGTACAACTACAGTGACAATATAAAGCTCAAGGTGTGGGGTTAGGGGTGGACGTCCCACTGAATTTTATAAGTGGTGGCCCAAAGCTAGAATGCCCTGCGGATCAGTGTTAGGAATTTGAGGACTGAACAGGAAGGTGGGTTTTGTAAGAGAGAAGAGCCCTTGAGCTAGTCACCATCTCATCTCGAAGGTTCACAATAGAACTTTTGAAACCCCACTCCCCCACTTAGAGTGCAAACAGATGGTGGAACAATAAATGTTTAGGGGGGGCAGATGGTGGGGATCATCTTCGTTTCTATGTTTCTTTCTATGTTTCTGAGCAATTGTTGTGTGCTGCTTCCCTGGGATGACACTGTACAACTTGCTTTGGATCGCTCTGATCTGCACTTTTGTTGGCTTCCTTTCAAACAAAGCTGACCATATTCCACACACAATCTGCTGGGAAGCCTCGTGATGTTCTACACAGTGGGTTTTAATTTAGAGCAACAGTGGCCAGCATCAAGGCTGCCTCCTGGCTAAGTTGCCAACTTTGGGGCTGCTTTTTGTTTCAGCAGTGCACGGCATGGAACTGCAGTGGAAGAAAATCCTTCTTTCAGGATAGACCCACTGCTTTGGTAAAGGCATCACAGGGAGGAAAGAGGCAAGGACTAGCACAGTTACAGCATGTACATGACTAGAATACTAAATTACAAATGTGCTGCTAGGCATAATCAAATGTAATGATAATCTTCAGTGCAAGGGATCTTATTTTACTTAAGTAGCTTGTGGATGGGAGAAACAAATATTTATTTGCCCTTGGAATCTCAGCTTTATGAGAATTATCATTCAGTCTTGATTTTTTTAAAAAGGCTTTTAGAAAGACCTTTCAGTTACATGAATAAGACACAGTTTCATCCCTTAAAGGAACTCATTTAGCCACACAATCATGAGGTAGATTGAGGCGATGCTAGAAGATGGAGCAGAGGTAGCAATCCCCTGCTGGCTTCTTCTGATGGAGGAGAGAGTTGTGGGTGCTTGGTTAGACTCCACCAAGCTGGAGGTCCTTCACTTATGTCCATTTCCACTGCAGGGATTCTCAGAAATGGCCAAGCTGGCTGGGAAGTTCTGGTAGTTAAAGGATGCTCTCATGAAAGTCAAACCAATATTCAGTCAACTGTGCAGTTGGTGTCTGTTGATTCAGTGGCATTACCATCTCAGGCAATATGTTTGATCAGGACTGACTGTAATAAGTAGTGTGAGATTTGAGGCATGCGAAATGTTTTCTGTCTTCAATTTGCAAAAGTATTAGTTTTGATGAGTTGGAATTTACCTTGAAAACAACACTCATTCGCCCCTGCTTCTGTCAGTGTAGGTGTGCGGTGTATCTTTCCCAGTTACTTATTATCATTGTTTTCTCTGCCCTCAGCTTCTTTCTTCCTGCGTGAGTCACAAGGGGGTTGAATCCAATCAGATATGCTATGGTGAATGAGATGATGTTGCACAGGGGAACTGATGACATTTTGCAAAAACTGGATACTTAAAATAGCATGTCAGCACGCATATTTGGCTGCCTAATGTAACTTATGGCAAGTGGTTGGAACTGAAACACAACACAGGACAGTCTTATATATGAAGAAGGTTCTACTGTGTTCACTGGGACATATTCTTAGAAAATGTACTTACTTTCATGATAAACACTTGAAGAACTTTGTAAGGACCCAGGTGCAAGCCTCACATGCATGTATAAGCCCCACATTGCACTTTAACCCTATATGTGAGCAAGTAATCCCTTGTATAGAACTTTCCTGAGCAAGTATTTTAACTTATGAAGCATTTTATAGATTAGCTGGTACCTAAAAACCGCGGTGGCGCTGCGGGTTAAACCGCTGAGCTGTCGATCGGAAGGTTGGTGGTTCGAAACCGTGCGGCGGGGTGAGCTCCCGTTGCTCGTCCCGGCTCCTGCTCACCTAGCAGTTCGAAAACATGCAAATGTGAGTAGATTAATAGGTACCACTTCGGCGGGAAGGTAACGGCGTTCTAAGTCGTCATGCTGGCCACATGACCTGGAAGTGTCTATGACAACGCCGGCTCCAAGGCTTAGAAACGGAGATGAGCACCGCCCCCTAGAGTCGGATTCGACTGGACTTTACGTCAAGGGAAACCTTTACCTTTACCTAAAAACCGCTGAGCTGCTGAGCTTGCCGATCGGAAGGTTGGTGGTTCGAATCCGCATGATGTGGTGAGCTCCCGTTGCTAGTCCCAGCTCCTGCCAACCTAGCAGTTCGAAAACATGCAAATGTGAGTAGATTAATAGGTACCGCTTCGGTGGGCAGGTAACGGCGTTCCGTGTAGTCATGCCAGCCACATGACCACGGAAGTGTCTACGGACAAACGCCGGCTCTTCGGCTTTGAAATGGAGATGAGCACCGCCCCCTAGAGTTGGACACAACTGGACTTAATGTCAAGGGAAACCTTTACCTTTACCTTTTAAGTTATCTTCAGGACCATCTCCGACATGTAGAACAGGCTGCTTGGTTTTCTGATCTTGAATTGGGATGTTAATATTCCTCTCTGTATGTCAGATTCCTTGAGAAAGGGTAGTGGACATTTTTTTCAGTCTTTGCACCATCCCTTATATAGTCTTATACCAGAAATCCAGCTGGCCCCTTCTCTGGGACCCTTCAGGACGGCAGTTAAAATTGAGCTTTCTCATAGAGCTTTTAACCCTTAAGACGATTGCTGATGGGTGGATGATTTAATAGGTTTTAAGTATTTGCTTCTCTGTTTTTATTGATTTTATAGGAGATATTGTGAACTGCTGGGACTTCTTTGGGAGCTGGCTGCATAGAAATGTAATAAATAAATAAGTTTATCCTGGTCAAGATTGTTGAACCAGTTTTAAACCGTGCCATTTAAAATCTGGAATCATGAAATCTGTAATTTCATGCCATTGTAATCTGGAAAGCACCTTCACAAGGGATCCACTGGAAACCTAACTTGAACTTGGCTCCCATATTGCACTAAGCCATGGCTTGTTTATAAATGGTTTCCTGAATAAACAACAGATGGCTGGGTTTGCATGTGATGACCAGCTATAAACTGTGAGTTACAAACCACAGTGGCTGGATAGTACAATATGCAAATCAGAAACCAGGAAAACTGCTTCAGCTTCAGACAAGGCATGAGCTCATGCTGAGTGTTGAGATCCATTTTCAAAAGTTGGACCTCTACACTGCGCATACAGTGGGCTGCTCTATCCCAACTTGATACCTCTCCAACTGCAATGAGAATTCTATAAAAGCACCAACCCATCTGAGAACACCAGTTTTGGAAAGAATGCTGCTGTAAATCATTATGCATTTGTACAGATACTCCCATGAAGCAGTTGCATTTTGGCTTTTCAGTAGTATCCAAGTCTTTCAAATGGTAAACACCTTCCTTATATTGTTCTCTGTTTCTCACATTCTTTTAAACCATCTAAATTCCTCCTGAACACTTTCTGTTTGACAGGCTCCTGCAACCCACACTGCTTGCCTTATTTTCACTCATCTTTGTTGTAAGCAACTAAGTATTCATTTAATGCTTGAATTATTTTACCATCTTCCACGGATGTATTTCTCATTCTGTTCTTAGCCTTTTTTCATTCTTAGCTGAGCCGCCCTTTTTTTTTTTTTAATGCTTTGCTGCTAGGAAAAGTTCCTTGATCACATAACATTTCCAGTTTTGCTCACCCTATATTTCTTTCCCTTTCTTCTCCTGTTTAAATGGGTTTTTTAAAGCACAGAGAGAGAGATTTGACACTATCTCTTACCTGCTTAAAAGCATGTCATCCATTCTTAGTACAAAGTCAATTGCTACATGTAAGTCGCAGTTGGATTTGCTAGGATGACATTGGGACAACTTATATTGAGTTGAGGACCATAGTTCAAAAATGGACAGAGAAAGGATATAGGGGGATGGGGGGCTTTGTCTTCATCTTAAGGGATGAAATTCTAAGGTTTAAAACTTGTAATTTTGCCCCCAAACACCTAAAATAAAAGAAAAAAACTTCAGGTGTATCTGATCTAGAACTCTGGAGGTTATAAAAGGGCTCCAGGGAGCACTTAGGCCATGCTTTGAGGGCTCTGTTCTGGATCCAGCCCATTCTTTGCCCCTGGTTCCTTGACCCATCTGACTTTATTCTGTATTTTAAGATTCTTTTAATCAAAAACAAAGGAAATTGACATACTGCAATGCTTCTAATGCCATCTTTATTAATAAGAATAGCTTTGCCCTCTCCCCATTGCCTGAAAACTTCATAGACATTTTTTAGAAAATAAAAATAAAAAGAGTGGATACAAGCCAAAAGCTTTATTTGGAAGTGTGCCCAGGAAAAATGTAAAAGAAAGTTGGGGTGCTCCACTGCATCCTAGGAAGGAATGGGAAGTAGTCCAGAACAACCCTATTAATTTGCCTTTTGGTAAATATGTGTTTTGTGATGCCTGAGTAACTTGGGAAAAACCTTTGGATTATAAGTTCTTAGATTTCAACCTTGAAACAGAACCTTGACCGCATCACTGGATTTGGATCCAGAGTATTTGGTCATTCTTCCTGATATACAACTTACTCAAAGCCCATCGACAAGAGAATTAAAATCACATTTTTAGGTAAAGGTACTATTTGATGCAGACAACCAGAGAACATGCTATCTGATATTTTCATGCTGGTTAGGCCAGTTCCATATAATGGTAAACTATGAGATACATTGCCATATATATAGTGAAAGTGTTGGTTATTCGCTTGGCTGGTTTGATCTGTGCTTGCATTTGCTTTGGTAATAAAGATCCATTCATTATTCCAATATTCTGTACTACATCCGATGAATGGCTTACATCAACATTGGTAGAAATTTCACTATTAAACAATTTCCCAGTGGTATTTTTTGTTTGTTTGTTCTTGTTTTCGGCGTATGTATTGAAGCTATCTGTTCCTGGCATTCTAAATATTGGCCATACTCTGCTCAGTCCCAGTGTTGGAACACAGCTGAACTATCTTCATTTTTGCATAGTTCAGTTAATCAAAAGTGCCACTGAAAGCTGCTGTGTTTTTTTTTTTTTTTTGCTGCATGCAGGCAAGAGCAAAAAAACTTCACCTGAGATGAAGCTGAACAATTATCGTTATGGCCTTTCTGTGCCACAGCATATGGCTTGCATTGCATGTCCAGGATTCCAGCTGTAATACAACCAAGTGTGGCTCTTCAGTCACAATGGCTAAATAACTGTTGAGAAATTCTATGAGAGCATCCGGTTGGTGAGCAAATGAGAGTGAGTTTCATCCTCTCCAAAATGAGTGATCAGATGCAAATCTGTGCCCTTCGCATCTGAACACAAGCCCAACCTATCAATGGGAGTGAAGGATGATGCCATGAAACATTTTAATGAAGATGTTCCTTTGTTACTAGGTAAAGGTAAAGGTTTCCCTTGACGTAAAGTCCAGTCGTGTCCGACTCTAGGGGGCGGTGCTCATCTCCGTTTCTAAGCCGTTAGAGCCGGCGTTGTCCGTAGACCCGTCCGTGGTCATGTGGCCAGCATGATGACACGGAACGCCGTTACCTTCCCGCCGAAGCGGTACCTATTGATCTACTCACATTTGCATGTTTTCGAACTGCTAGGTGAGCAGGAGCTGGGACTAGCAACAGGAGCTCACCCCGTCGCGCGGATTCGAACCGCCGACCTTCCGATCGGCAAGCTCAGCAGCGCAGCGGTTTAACCCATAGCGCCACCACGTCCCTCCTCCTTTGTTACTAGGTGTTACAAAAGAGATGATGAATGAATGACGGATAACAGCAGTGAGATGAAATGTTGGAATAGAATGGAAACAGTTATTATTTCGCTAATTATGGGACATATTTATACGCTTGTTGAGCTTTACCTTAAATACGCATTGTAACCATTCTTCTCTGGATGTATCCAAAGACCAATATTTCTAACTTTATTGATGGTTTGAAGGAGAATAATGTCCAGGTCAAAAGATTAAGCTCCTGTTGCTCTCTACAGCTCAGTAGATTGAGGTTCCGTATTCTGATTATTAAGGGAGATTATTAGGAACACTTACTATTACTGTGATTATTATGGGACAGCTCTGATCCCAGTAACCCTCTGATTCATGCTTAGGGGGTCTATATGGATTTCCCAGACAATCCATATTAGAATCTGATCAAGATAGTGTATTGCTTTGTGTTTTGCTGTTTCCAGATCTAAACTCATACCATTAAATTTTTGGACACAATCAAGGAGTTTTCAGTATCATCAGGAGTTCACCATCTCCTGCGGCAGGAAATCTAGACATAAACAGAGGCCTTATTTATTGATTGATTTATCAAATTGGTCATTGCCCATCTCCTCCCACCTGAGGGATTTCGCTTAAAACTTTTAACAAGGTAAACTCCACCATCTTCCACTTGAACAGTTCCCATCATAAGGGAGTCCTTCTTGTAATTTAAACCTTTTGCCTTGGTTCTTACTCTTTGTTATTAGAGACGATAAAGTAGCCTTCTTGTTTAAAGCTCATGTGCCCGCAAAAGAGATCTTTCTCTAGAAAACTCATAAAAGATAATATCTATTATTCACCATGCCAATTCTCCATCCTTTTTTTTTTTTTTGCAATATGAGATCATCTATGCAATTCTTCTTGCTCTTTTGCTTGCAGTATTTATACATTTCTGTTAGGTCAATTTCTGATAACTCACCTACCCAGTTTATTGCACATATGGAACAACTGCATAAAAAGCATCCCCCTTCTTTGAAAAGGGAAGTGGGAGTGTACAACAGGCCTCTTCCTTGCTCTTCAGTATATTTATCCACAAATACTCTTTTTGCATTTGAGCTGAAATGGGTTTACTTTATAATGGCTGAAGTAGCTCAGGTCACTGAATTGTGTCTTTAGGCCAGTCCACGCGAGTAGCAACTGTGCAGAAAAATAAATAAGCCCACAGAACTGGTGAGCTCCTAAAGACGAAACATAACCCATGAGCTACATGCTTCTCTTTTAACTTTTTGCAGTCCCAATTAGGACTGGTGTAAATCTTTAAGCAGGAGAATTTACAGAGCCGGCCCGAGTGAAAATGGGATGCCTCTGCTATTAGCTAGTAGAGGTGATTCTCCCTCAGTCTTGATCCTGATCAAATTTATGATTCAGTTCAAGTGTCACACTAAATAAGTGAAGCTTTGCAATTTGGATTGTTCAATCAAATTGATTTCACTCAATCTGATTAAAGAAAAAACCTTTTGCACAGGTGCAAAATACATTGGAACAATCTGAAGGTGCCTGTGCTTAGAATTCATCTCTTTGCAACTCATCTCTCAGCTCACTGGTATCCCTGACAGTGCTAATGTTACAGCAGTTGATTTAAAGAGATGGTAAGAATAGGTCTTGGTCTTCTGTTGCTTGGAAAGTCAGATGTCCTATTCATTTTTTTAAAAAAGATGAGGAGGAGAAGTGATGATGTGTATGCCACCTTTAGCCCCCTCCCCTTAAAGAGGTCTTCCCAGTGTTAGTAAGAGACTAGCTTCTCAATCATTTGGAAATCTGCCAAGGAGAGGAGGGTTATAAATAAAGTATTAAAAAGGCTACCACGTTTGTGGCTTTTTAGTTTGGGGAAAAGTAGGTTTAGAAGTAGATAGAATTATATCTGGTATGAAAAATGTTGAATCTTTCTCCCTTTTCTACAAGGTTAGAATTTGGAGTCATCCTCTGAAATAAATGAAGGGAGACTCAGGAGCAATGAAAGGAAGTACTTCATTGTGCAAGAGACAAGCAAACTCTAGCAATGGTTGCCATCAAATGTAGAGATGGTTGTCAAAAGTTTAGACTGGACAAATTCATGGAGTATCAGGTTACCAGTGGCTCTTGATGGCTGCTTGCTACCTCTGGAATTAGAGATCTTGAATAGATCTGGGAGTTGAAAGCCACACATCTTAAAGTTGCTGAGGTTCAGAAAGAATGATGTCAGATTTAAATTGGGGTGAAGGGGGAAGAGAGGGGAAGATAGTGGGGTTATGCAGATGCAGATTCCATGTGAGACATAATGCAGCACCTTATGAATTAACCATTGCAAAGTCCACCAACTTAGGAATTCTCACAGCGCTTGGAGAAAGCTCTTTGGTTCAGGTGGTGTCACCTGAACCACCTAAAGATAAAACATGGAAGCTCTTAGAGTATATATGGTATCATTCTTGCTTTCCTGCTAATGTTCTCTCTTAATGGGCTGCCAACAGTAGTTTTGTGAAGAAATAGTCCCCTTGTCTACCCTCTCAATATTCTGCCAGGCTTGTTTTGAGGAGCCAAGTATTTTCTGCCAACCTGTAAGATGGCTGCTCTTCTCCTGAAGTTGCTTCAGGAGGGGAAATTTTTCTTTTCTTCTTTTCTGTTAAGCATGTAAACGCTTGATATTCTTTGTTCTCTGGTCTCCTTGAAGGAGAATGCTCTGATGATATGTAACATCAGCTTTAGTTTTGGTAGATTGCGTTCATACAAGGATCACAGCACATCCTGGTGACATTTCTCTTAAAATACCTTTGCCTCCTGCTTTGCTTGTAGTACAGCCACATGCTGTAAGCAATTGCTTTGGTCAAAGTCTGCTATTCCTCATGCTCAGAGCCTGTGATGCAAATGTGCATTCCCTATGATGAATGTGGTCTCGGCCTGCAAAAAAACCCAGCTGTGTTGGGTGATGTGTATGTGTGTGGGGCTTTTTTTTTGTAAGTTTCCTGTGCATTGTTTGTATGAGTGCGTGAACTGTGTCATTTGCAGCTGTGAAGGAGAACATCTGTTGTTGTCTCATCACTACCCATGATCTGCGCTGTGGTTTTTTTCCCTCCCTCTGGCATGGGCAGTCAAAGTGATGCTTCCTTTGAAGTAAGTGCTATCATGGACCTGCACCTTTAACTCTTCACTGCAATTCATTGTCTTGTTTTTCTTTTTGTCCAATTGTGTATTCAGTCTGATTTCAGAACTGATTTTCTCTCTCTTTTCTCTCTCTCCAGAGCCACAATCACACCTTATGTCACCTCACGGTTCATATTCCGCAGTTGATGAGCCATTTCTTCCTCCCCCCTTTCTCCACAGGCTTGCTTCAATTAATTGCTCTTCTCTTTGGCGAGATTTGTTGGCATAGCTGTGTTTCTCAGGATACCTCTTGCGTTAAGCTAATTTGCTGCCTCCTGCTATGATGTAGACTGCTTGTGGTTCAGAATAATAAGCTCCCCTGCTTTTTGGGGGGAGGGGGAGGTTAAAGAAAATAAAGGATATGTCCTTGTCTCAGAGAATAGTGTGGGTCAGCATTCTCAAAGCTGGTGCTCTCCAGATGATTTAAGCTATGGCTCCTGACATCCCTGATCATGGGTCAAGTCAGCTGAGTGAAATATTCCAAAACATATCTGGAGGGTGTTGGGTTGGGGACAGTTGAAATCTGAGACTGTTGCAACATATGGAGTTAAGCATCATGAACTGGACTGTGTGGGCATGGGCAGCTTGATTGATTTTCTTTATCTGAATCTCTACACAGGACTGTACAGGTCCTATTTGCTGTCCTTGCCAAGTAATCTGGCACCTACTAGGATCTCAGTGCTTCTAAGGTCCTATCAAAGCTGACCCATGCCCAACGTACCCTATGTTAAGAAAAGAGAGAATTTTAGATACCCATTTTCCCCACCAGGGAAGCTCATGGCCACTAGTTCTCAAATCAGAGGTGGGGAATTCTTCAGGAGCCAGACAGACTGTTTCTCATGGGGTGATTGTCAAGACTGCAGTAAACAGACAATAATATGGTGTACCCATTGTTAGGGGTTATTGATTTGAAGAAGATTGGCCTCTGCTGATGCTATTCTTCACTTTCTGAATCTCATTGCTCTGCCCCCAGTTGTAATTTAGAGACCTCGCCCTCTCTCTGAAAGATAGATAGGTAATTAGTCAAGCGTTCTTAGACAGGATAGAACAATTCTCTCGTATGACCTAAATCTGTTTTCATGCAATGTTCTCCCTGGATCAATAAGTTCCATAAAGCAATTCTTGAGTCTTTTCTACAAGCATGCTTTGCCTTGCATTACAAATGGGACTGATGTGGGATTTCTATGGATAAAATAGGTCAAAAGACTTCACCCACTGAAATAAAATAACCATTTTTGCTTAATAATATTAACAATAATAATAACTTATTGAATTTATATGCTGCCCAACTCCCAGCAACTCTGGGCAGTCCTAAAATCAGGGATTGGTCCTAAAACCAGGGGTCCTAAAAATCGAAAGAGCACGTTGTGGGCCAAGACGGGTTGAACAAAAGTATATGAAAAGTTGATACTAGTGCTCAGATTTTGGTACTGGAATTCTCCCTTCCCATTATGAACTCAAATTTTGAAAGATAGACCAACAAGTGACAAAGCCCTGAAATTCACAGCTATCTCTTGGTAGATTTCCAGTGAGATTGCTGTTTGAATATATTGCCCAACCACCCTTCCCACCGGGAAGGATGGTAAATCTATTTAAAAATGAAGTTTTGTAGCCGTAATACCACTCAGATTTCCTCCACAAACATGGGGCTGATCTCAGTTATCTTAAAAAAGCGTTGATCAATTCAAGCTCTATTGTACACTTCGCATTTTAATAATTATGCAGTCCCCACTATGTAATTGCACTGAATTTTTTGAATGTTCTCAGAAAGAAGCAAAATGTGATTGATATATAATTGGAAGACTGGCTCAGGAATGTGGGTCCATTTTTCCTCTGTAGAAGTCTCTGATAAATGACTATGCTTATACTTATACTATGCTTACTTAAGGGGGTACCATTTAAACATTTTGTTAGGATGAGTCCCTAGAACTGCCTTTCATTACACTTTCTTAGACAATATGCTTGCAGATTCATATATCATGCATTGTATCATGCCTAAGTCAACCTTATGATATATAACTATACAGCTGTTTTAATATCTCTGACTTCTGAAAAAGATGTATTGGTTTTGATAAAATTTAAAGAGAAAGGAATTATTATTATTTTTTTAATTTAAAGAGGAAAGCTCAAATTGGGTTGTTCCAAACATTTTGGTCTGAGGTTGTCTGAAACCTTGTTGATGCATGTGAGTTCAGCAATCAGAAAAGGTCTCCACAAACACAATGGGTTTTTAACACTCTGCAATGGTTAATTCATAAGGTGCTGCATTCTGTCTCACATGTAATCTGCATCTGCGTATCTTCACTATCTTCCCCTCCTTTCCCCCACCTCACCCCAATTTAAATCCGGCATCACCCTAGCCCAGTGTTTCTTGACCTCTGCAACTTTAAGATGTGTGGACTTCAACTCTCAGAGTTCCCCAGCCAGCATGCTGGCTGGTGACTTCTGGAAGTTGAAGTCCACACATCTTATAGCATGCTGGCTGGGGAACTCTGGGAGTTGAAGTCCACACATCTTAAAGTTGCAGAGGTCGAGAAACACTGCTCTAGCCATTCCATGTATCTGATGAAGTGAGCTACAACTCACAAAACTTACGCCTTTTAATAAAATGTGTCAGTCTGAAAAGGTACTATCAGAGTCCTGATTTATTTTCTGCTATCTGAGATTAACATGGCTCTTCTCCTACAGTGTCCAAAGTTGTTGAAATGGTTTCATTCTCAAAACCAGTTCTGAATTCAAAACAACTTCTGGAATGAGTTTGAAATGGAACATTTGGAGCTCAAAGTTTTGTATAACCCTAGTCATAGTATTGAGAGCCAGTCTGGTGTAGTGGGTAAGGCACCAGGCTAGAAACTGGGGACCGTGAGTTCTAGTCCCACCTTAGGCACAAGGCCAGCTGGGTGACCTTGAGCCAGTCCCTCTCTCTCAGCCCTAGGAAGGAGGCAATGGCAAACTGCTTCTGAAAAAACTTGCCATGAAAACTGCAGGGATTTGTCCAGGCAGTCCCCAGGAGTCAAAAACTGACTCAAAAGCGTGTGCGCACACACACACACACACACACACACACAAGTCATAGTATTGGTCTCAAGCATTCCAAAGGTCATTGCTGCTTTGCAGAATCCTTTTCTGAGGTCACTTTATAATAATCTGAATTACAGCAGCGAACATTCCTGGAAACCCTGTGGAAGAATAGGGAACCCCATCCCTCTTAGAGGCAACTTTCATAAGCCCTCCCCCCGGCTTTAGGATGTAGAGAACTCTGACCTTCAAATGAGACATCACTCAACCCTGGGGATTGTTGTTGGCAAAGCTAACTGAAGGAATCTCTTTTATTCATGAGTAAAGATTTATTTATAAGGCAAATTCTGCTGATGAGAAGAAACTTCCTGGCGGCTTGTCTGGCTGCCTGTAGCTGAGCCTTTGGAGGGCCTTTGAGGGCATAAGTTAAAAGCTTTTAGTTCAAAGCTCCTCCTCAAAAGCTAACGTCTAAAACAGCTTAAGCTTAAGAGCTTTTGGTTCTAGGCTTCTGCTTGCTGGAACAGGTGTTGTTTATCTGCTGTGTGTTTCTTGGCCTTGCTAAGCCAGCTGTTTGATTCCTTGTTTGCCTCTCTGGGTGTGACCTTCGGATTTTGTTTGGATTTCATTTCTGCTGACCAGGCAGACCTTTCTGTTAAGTGGGACAGTTAGAATATTATGGACGCAATTTTCCAAGGGGCTCACAGAAACGAGACACTTGTACAATGCTCTGTTGCCCATCTTTAGAAAGAGCTCTCCAGCCTCACCAAAGATACTTCTATGTTTACAGTGACAGAGGTTTACATCAAGGACTGTAGGAAATAAGTATTGGAAAATCCCAATACTTTCCTTCTTAAGCTGTTTGTTCTTGCACTAATCCCCTCCGCAAATACAAATTTCTCTTGTCAGCCATTCTTATTCAAGTTCTGCACACCCAGTGGGAGTAAATCTCTGTATACAAAATAATTTCATGCGTTGCTGCAGTCTCTTGAAACTAATTTAAGATTCTGTTTTGTTTTTCAGCCTCCTCCCTTTTGTGTTGTATCAGACAAAGTTTACAATCTGTCTTATTCACTCACTTCTTGGGCCTCTTTCCCCAATAGTCAGCACTTCCACTGATTATATTAGTGATGCTGCTAATTAATGAGCACAAATTTAAACTTGTAATCACTTCCTTTCCCCAAGGTGTTTAACTTGGCCCCCCATCCCTCCCATAAATATCCACCAAGGAGAAGGCAGAAATCCTCTTGTATTAACCCACATTAAGTCCTGCTCCAGGGTGCTCTTAAGATGATGCAACTGTTGAAATACACCTGAAACTCTTGATGGAGAGACAAAATGGGCTGGGTAGCCCTTGGATAATTTGCATCATTTAAAATTCCATTAACCTTGAACAAACACAGATATTGAGATAACATTCCTGTGAAGCGGGAAGCTTCAGCATCTCCTTATGCAGATTAATGATTAAAAATGAGTGTCAGTCTCCTTGGTGTGAATAATGCTTACATCAAGGTATCACCCTTTGAGCGAGGTACTGAGGTCTCTGCAGCTGCAAATGGGCAAGACCAGGATTGAGGCCAGGAGAAGAATGGAATGCAATTAAAACTAATTAAAATCAGATTGAATGAGATCCAGTTAAAAGGAAGATGCCTTGTATGTTTACTAATGCCCTTCTTTTGTTATGTTAATAAGCAGGATTCATTGGCCAATTCAAGGTGGGGTGGGGGGTAGAAATGTGTTCCTCCCAGCTGACTGCCTTTGACATGCCAGTAGGTAAAGATATTTATTTATACAGATATTAGATTCAAGTTTACTGACATCAGATCGTCTTGGGAAACAGCTATCCAAAAGAAACTGAAGCGCTATGGGTTTTCCAGTGATGTTATTGTAACTTTAGGGCTAGATCAAGCTAGATCAATATTAAAGCAAATGATCTTAGACATAGAAGGCCAAACAGATGTTCTCTCACAACATATTTGTAAATAACAAAATTTTAGCTCCTAAACCTGCTTCATATTTATATCACATCATAGTTCCCAAATTCAGGAAAGTGTCATCTTCATCTTCATCTCGAGTTAATGCTCTCCTCACAGCTGTTTTGAAGGGAAATATAGGAAAACCCCTTATGAAACTTGGCACTGCCCCTGTGACATGGGTGCTATAGATATCCCAGCCCACGTTCTTTCATACTGCCAGTTCTACCAGGGATTACCCCTTTTTCATCTAAATTTCCGGGATACTCCAATAATGTTTCTTTGCATTATCTGTTAGATAACCAGGATAGATCTCTCTCTCTAGAAGTACCAAAATTTGGCTACATTGTGTGTAAGCTTCACTCACAAATGGTTGCCAGTTGTCACTGGTGTTAGAGGTTAACTTTGCCTTGTTTGTTTTACTGAATGTATTTTTATTGGTCCATGTGTCATGAGCACTGATGGCGAGCAGGAGGGGGCCTCTATCCAGGGGGGAAAATGCATGCGCAGTACTGAGGAATTAAGCAGCCATTCAAAGAGACACAGATCAGACCCGCCTTAGCTTTCGGGGTTTATCTGTCTGGGGTTTTCCCATGCTTCTTCAGTTTGTTAGGATTCTGTCTAATGTAGCAGTAATAAACACTAGAGACCCACTCCTCGTCTCAGCGTGGTTCCTGACTGTTAGGACAAACACCCATCCATGTGTGAGATGTGGCCTATAGTCTCATGCTCATAGACAGGTACATACACACAACATAAAATGCATCCTTTGGCCACAAGAATATTTCTCATCCTAATCCAGAGTTCTCACTTGAGGCACACATGACCAGGCTCTGATTACTGTATTTTGGAAACAGTCTGTGAGGACCTAGCTCTCTGGAGAAGGCTCTAAATGCTGGGAAAAGGCCCACCTTAGCCTTTGGGGTTTATCTGTCTGGGTTTTCCCACGCTTCTTCAGTTTGTTAGGATTCTGTCTAATGTAGCAGTAATAAACACTAGAGAACTACTCCTCGTCTCAGCGTGGTTCCTGACTGTTAGGACACCAAGACTGAAATAAAATCTCTGCCTGTCTGTCTACCGTTGACATGGAGGTTATGAGTGGACTGGCCACAGGCCTTAATCAATGCTGTTCTGCCACAGAAAACTGGGTGGATGGTTTTTCCAAATTTCTTTGGCAGTAGTGAAGTTCTCCAACAGTTTTTCAACTGCAGGAATCCCTCTTGGGGCAACGATAGCCCTGCTACATGGGAACACAGTGTGCAAAACTATCTCATGAGGTTCTCTGTGATCTAATCAAAGCGTGGGGAGACAAGGGGAGAGCTGACTGTGCAGTGGACATGGGGTCATTTGTATACATGCTTGGACTACCTTGTTGCTTAGTAAGAGTAAAAATGCCGTACTCAAAAAAATTTGCCCAAAACCTTTCCTCCTCTGAAAGAAATGCTGAAAAGCAAATTGCCTTTCATCCAGTTGAGTGAGACCTGGTAAAGAAAAATAGTTTCTGGACTTTAGTCTTGGGCACTGACTTCTGTACTATTTGGGGCAAAGTTTCTGGACTTCCAAATATTTTCAGTAAAAGACTGATTCCTGATGCATAAGATGTGGGGTAAATCAACTCTTCTTCTGATCTGATCAGTCCCCCAGCTGATGCAATTTACACTGGAAAAAAGATCTGTGCATGTGAAATAAAACCTGCAGTTGTTCCCTTCCAGCATGACCCATCAGGTTTCTTAAAACAGTCCTTGAATTTCTCCCTGGAGTGGGATGGGTATGATAATTAAAAGATAAATCAAAGGTATATTTCTTCAGTTAGAAAAAAATGGAGCAAATAACTTATGAGGGTCATGCAAAAACCGCCCAGAGTCCCCCATTGGGGGAGAGGGGCGGTAATATAAATCAAATCAAATCAAATAAATAAATAAATAAATAAATAAATAAATAAATAAATAAAAAGGACCAAAACAACCCATGAGTATTTGACCTCTCAAATCTCATTTTCTTGGCAAGGACTCCAAGAAATGTGTATTAGTTCCATTTCTTGGTCGAGATGCCATAGGAATAGGTTTCTAAGCCTTGTTTTCACTGCAGAGCAAAGTTCATCTAGATTAGCTTAGAATCCATAGCTCGGTGTTCATTTTCTTCCTTGATTATCACTGATTTAAGAGAAAAAGTGCTCTGTTTGGAATGTGTCTGCCATGAAATGCATTGTAAAAATGTGCATCATGTGGGGGATATTAAACTCAAATGAACTTCTCCCCCCTTTTTTTTTCCAGGAAAAAACACATTAAATGTTTTCACTTTAAAAAGTGGTATTGAAAAATGTACAAAATGTGTTTTAAAGCTGGCTTTGCATTTTAAAGCCATTTTTGTCTATATCTGGTGCACTGTTACAAAATTTTAGTTCGATGTTCAATTCTCCCAGCATTGTCTTTTCATTGGATTAAACCTGTTTCCAGTGAATCTTTGCTTGGAAGATTAGCAGGTGAATGCATTGTGTCACAAAACTATTTTCAAGAAACATGTAGCTAGAAGGTCCTGTAGGGATGGGGGGGAGAGTGGTGGTATCGTAAGGTTGTTAATGGCTTGGGCTGTTCTCTATCCCCCTTATCATTAAAATAGATTGATTGGAAAATATTAGCACAGAGACTTATAATGGAAAAGTTCCATATTTCCTTCATCTCTTGAATCTATTTTACAAGGATTAATGAACCAAGGATGAAAGCTTTGTTCCAGGTGCTGAATATATCTTATGGCCTTTATAACAAACTTTTTGTTTGTTACTGATTTAGTAGAAATTATGTTTCATTAGTGAGCCTATTCATCAGCAATGAGAGCTATTGCCACTGCAGCACCTTAACATAAGCAGCTGTCTGCCGTCCAGCAGAGGAAGAAGAAGAATGAAAGAGATGATACCAAAGCACGTCAGGTACACTGTGTTAAATCTGCATCCTCGGATGAGATCTAATAAATCTAAAGGCATCATTTTTAGTTATAAATAATGGAGCTGGACACAAAATAAGCTAACTTATTTTGACAAATCGATTGAAATAGAGCTTTCTTCAGGTTCTCCACGGGTTTGCTGCAGCCACGTTTTAGCATATGCTGGCTTGAGCTACCGCCTCATTCTGCCTAAAGGTAGGTCCAGTCAAGATGGGATGGGACCTAAGAGGCTGCTGCAATCTTTAACTTATCTAAGGATTTTAATCATGATCTTTTATTGCTTCCTGTGTCACCTCTGAGCAAGGGCAGGTTGGAGGTCACTCTTGGTATGCTGTTGTCCATGTATGGAGAATCATCTAAGGAGATACTGGGAATAGCGGAGTAGACTTGTCATATCTTGGGCATCCTCAGTGTCTGCATTATTCAGTGACAGCAAGACAGAAAGCTTCCCCTGTTGTCTCATTTAATTGTGCATTTCCTACTTTGGAGCAACGGCACTACTTTAGCTGAATTTGATGTTCTTCAAAGGAAGGGAATGCTGAATGCATTTTATCTAAAAATATACACCAAGACTGCCCTTCTGTTAGATAATGTTCTGGCATCAGAGTTTGATGTCATGAAAAGGCAGCAAATGCTTTATAGAAGCATTTTTATATTTTTGGTGTCAGCAAGGGAAAGAGAGGCTTGGAGTTTTCTGCCTCAATTACCAAGACAGTTTTTCTGGCCTTGGATCTCTGCCCCTAGACTGGGCAGAGGTCAATCTGGCATGTTCCACCTCAAAATATGTTTTGACAATCCTGAATGTATAGGCAGGAAGCAAGTGGAAAAGAACGGCTGACTTCAGATCTTGTCAGAGGGTGGGAAAAAGGGACAGGAACTTTCCAGATGGCGGTATTTAATATGGACAGTGTCTTTCGCTTAACAAACTATATGTATACAGATGTACACAGATAATTAAAAACTGAGCTTGTTACAGGAGCTTATTGTCTTCATTTCCTCCCTTCCTCCCACAGCATCGATCCATGATTTCACTTCTGGGTTTGCTTCTATCCCAGGAAGAGGGGAAAATAACTCTTTTCTGGAGATTCCAACCCCTTGTCAAACTGTCCTCAATGACATTTGTCCTGCTCTCTGAAAACTGCAGGCCTTTCCACTCAGCAGATCATTCTCTCTGGTTCTGTTTGCTCCTGCTGGTCCCCAGCTGTAGATTCCTCCTCCTTGATCCACCTACTAGCCACTGTCCATCTCATACAATAATAGCTCCAGAAATGCCCAACCATCTCCTCCATTACTTAGCGCTTCTGCCACTTTAGATGTTTACATCAGTTGTTTTAATTAGGCGTGAAGGTTCTCAGTGTTTACATGACACAGCCTGATTTAGGTCCATGGGGAAAAGAAAATGAAATGAGAGATTGTTGCATCTACTGTACTCAGGTCCATCAGGACAACTCACCCTGCCCCAGATCCAATGGGAAAACTCTAAATTACTACTACTACTACTACTACTATTAATGATAATAATAATTTGATTTGTACGGCCACCAATCGCATCCAAGCGGCTCTGGGAGGCTCAGCTAATTCATAGCTCTCTTCTCTTTCTCCTTGCATTTTTCCAGGCTCTGATGTGTATATATGTTCTTTTAAGATCTCATCTGTGTATGTGCACTCTTCTTTCAGAACAGGAGGGATCCTGCACAGCCATTAAGAATAATGAATATACTTTCTAAATCCCAGACTTTGATAATGATTCAATCTAAGGGCAAATGATTGTGACCGACTTACATGCATTTCTCAGACAACAAGGGTACAGTACTCTTACAATACTCTTCCCGAGATCGGACATCAGGGAAGGAAGGGCTGCACATGTGCAGAACATGGAACATGGTTAACTTCACTTTGATTCTGTTTGGGGATTAATGATTAGTTCAAAACGAACGTATGCCCAAATCATTTTATAATCTCTTTTTCCTTCCTTTGTGAGTTTTTTTTTTTTTAACCCAAATTAACAAACTAACACATGTTAGCACTTTCCATGTATGGAAAGACCTTCAGTACCGTTGTATTGGAAAGCAAGTACAGTATTGGAAATCTAAGCCCACATTCCTGTCTACTCTCATTGTGGCCTAACAAGAGCATATTGTGTTTTCAGTTGTCACACTTGTAAGCAAACAAGTGACATAAATGATGTTGTCTTTCCAGCACCACACTTTGTGCTTACCAATTGGAGAAGATTGATTGATTGATGGATGGATTGATTGATTATGCTGGAAAGAGAGAGTGACCGGCCCAAGGTCACCCAGCTGGCTTTGTGCCTAAGGCAGAACTAGAACCCATGGCCTCCCAGTTCCTAGCCTGCTGCTTTTAATCACTACACCAAACTGGCTCTCAGAGTGATGATATTATTTATCTATCTTTTGGATTGAACATTGAGTCTGAAATGGAGTCTTTCCACGATGACTTGCTAAGCTAGAAATTCAGTCCTCAGCCTGCTTGGTTCCTGGAAGGGGTACCCTAAAGGCATACATCTGAGATAAAGAAACATGTCATCAAATTGAGAAATCAAAGGAACCAGGAAGAGGTCAGGTCATACATTTCTGGTTTGGTAAACCAAAATGAACAGTTACGAAAGGTCAGGAGCAAACAGGCTGCCTTTAGCAGCTCAGTGAGAGGACTTCAGGAAACAGAAGCAACCATAAAAAATGAAATGAAAGAGCAAACAGGCTCATTGGGTCAAACAAGTGATCCATTCCAGCTGGCATTCAGCTTTGTCATTAGATAGTCAGATGTGGGCATCTCTGTATGAAAAAGATCTCTCTCTTTTTCTTTCTTCTGTATGTAAGAGATTGCTTCTCTAGGAAAGTTTTGATTTTTCTCCTTAAATAGAAAAGATGGAATAGCCAGCATGAAAAAAAATAATTGGAAAAAAATAGCACTGAATAAAGTGAATGCTTCCTTCTCTTTCTGTAATTAGAAGAAATTAAAATGCAACTGGGGAGGAGGGGAACTTCAGCATGAGACCTTCACTAATAATCCAGGCAACCAGATTTCAATGAAATAGATTATTTGATGAATTTCCTCCTGCATCTGAAATGCCTTTCCATTTGTCTTTCTAAATTTTCAGGGTGGACATGAGTGTGTACTTCAAGAACGTCAAAATAATTTATAGAGAAGAAAGATTATAGGTCACCAGGTTTTTTTTTGTTTCTTTCTTTCCTAACGCTTGCAGACTTTTCGTTTAACCATCTACAAGATTCTTCTTCAGAAATATGGTCTTACCTTCTTTGAACTTAGGCTGAAGCTGCAATCATTGATAGATTTTACTAGCAGTGTCTCAGTAGGCTTACTTCCCTGTAGGATGGTAAGGTAGCCTTTAAGAAATCAGGACCTAGACTACCATAGCATTCAAAAGCCAAGGGACCCTCATCCCAAACTGGATGGCGTCTAGAACATACTGTATCTGAAGTATAGATGGCACCTAATTTTTGTATATGTAGGCCTGGAGGCAAAAATAATGTGATTTGGGGTAGTCTGAAGATAGAATCCAAAGCAAAAGTTGTTAATTTGTTTGCAGCAGTGATGCATGGCCAGTTTGGGGTGAGGGTCCCTTGGCTTTTGAATGCTATGGTAGACTAGGTCCTGAAGAAGTGATCAAGGAGCAGAATCGAGAAACCTATGGGCCTATTAGAAATGAAATGAAATATATGAAATGAAATAAATGAAATATAATGAAATGTATTAAATGTATTGATTCATTTAATTTAGTTCCTAATTGATACATTTGTTGATTCATTTACTTTATCTCCTAATTGAAATATTTGTTGATTAATTTAATTTAATTTAATTTAATTTAATTTAATTTAAGTTAAGTTAAGTTAAGTTAAGTTAAGTTAAGTTAAGTTAAGTTAAGTTAAGTTAAGTTAAGTTAAGTTAAGTTAATGATTAATGTAATAAAATCAATTTATTGATTGATAATGAAATGTAATAAATAAAATACGATAAAAAGTATTTAAATTTTAAATGATTTTCATACAATTATTTCTCCTCCTTCTGCTACATTAAAATTACAGTTTGGTGTCAAGTTTTGGCTTGGGAGGGCTATGTCCAAAGCTGCAGGAAAGTGCCTTCAGCCCTGCCGTCACAGGTTCTGCATCCTTGCAGATTTTAACAATTTTAAAAAATGGAGAGGAAAATATCCTTCTACCTTAGAAGCCTAGCAAATGGACCATAGGCAAGGGCAAAAAATAAAGAGGCCAAATTCCTGCAGTCTGGCAATTATAAAGCTAGGCACTGTATTATTTCCTTTGTGTAGGAAGTAGGTGTCATCTTCTATGTGCACATAGGGATTTTGTCTGGTCCTTCCAAATCCACAAACTTTTGTGCAGAAATCTCACCAAAGATGTGGAACTTCTACGCAACCCTTAAAAAGGTTGTTGCAATTCCTGCTAACAGCTTTTTCTAATCACTGGGCTGTGGATGGACTTCCTCATTCTGTAAATCCATGTTGCACTCAGTTGACCTTTTCAATATTCTGTAATTAGTTTGGCTGCTATTTCACTTCTTTTTCCGGTTTACAGCCTCACTAGCCTCTGGGAAAGGGAAGAATGGCCAGCTGTTCAATATATAAAATACTGCAAAAGGTCAGAGCAGGTTTGGTGCAGCATTAAACTGTAATGAATTAACTTTCACTGTGAGACTGTGGAAAATACATGGCCTTAGATGATTCACAGAAAGGCTGTGTAGAGCTGAATGCACTTCTTGGTCCTAGCATCCCCCAGGTGAATAAGGCAAGGCACAATGGGGTCTACATATCTGAGCTGAATATGTCATCAGTGCTCCACTGATTTGTAAGATAGAAATGCAGAACATGAGACCCCGGGCTGAATATGTTCCAAGTCTTAGGTGTGGGTCTTGGGGACTTTCCAAAGTTATGGCCAAACTGTAATGTTTAATATGATAGAAAGGGATCATTCTTGAGTGCATGACTGGAGTGCCACCACCTTGACTACTAAAAAGCTTGACTACTAAAAATGAATTTGATTTTTGTTTCATCATCCCCAGTCACTATTTTTGGGAGTGTGGCTACTGCCCCATCCCTCAAAAGCCAAGTGTGGCTTGAGGGGCACTGGGTTCTGCTAAAAGACCATCCTAATTTTAAAAAAAAATTCTAACAACTAATTTACCAGCAACTTTAATCCGAAGAGAGAGGGGAGGAAAAAAAGGGAGAATTGGGAGCAGTCCAAAATGTCCGTCTGAAAATACCTACATTGAGTATTGTTACTGTATAGCAGACAATATCCTCTACTTAAGGCATCTTCCTGTTGAAGATTATAAAGAAACATAGTGATGAAGGAACACTGAGATCTGAATAGCAGAAGCAGCAGAAATCTTTCCCCATTATAGAAGGAACTATTTACTTGATGCAATGGTATGTGGGAATGACCTTGGGAGACAGGAGGAAGAGCTGCAGACTGGATAACCATCACGTAAAAGATATCTCAGCCCACAGAAGGAAAAGGGGTGTGGGAAGCATTTCAGAAGGGACCCTTCCTAGTTTTCCAGAGAGTAAAAGGAAAGAAGGGGAGAAATACTTTCAATCTTGCAAGATTCTGTTAATGTAACCTTACAATAAAGATAATTAGTACTCATGATTGTGCTGCTTCTCTGGACTACCTTGAAGGGCCAACACTTCTTTATTCAGGGTATACTATGACCTTATGAGTGAAATTACAGAAGTATATAACAAAAGTAAGAATAAGACCTCAAGCTCCTCATTAAAATATGCAACTTCTAGTACAATTGTACTGCGGTTGAAATTATAATAATCACAGCTAGGTTTTCATCTACATCTCTAAATTAGTCAGTGCAAATATCATGCAGATCTGTACTTGGGGATGGCTAGAACCAGGAAAGAAGATCAGGAAAATTTGCTGGGGGTGGGGGTGCAAATTCTACAGCATAGGTGCCACCATAGAGAAGATCCTATACCAGTTTGGCTTGAATTGTGGTATTTTTTTATTGACTGGTTGTGTTGATTTTATTGCTGATTACTTTTATCTACTTATTTTATTGATTTTTTTTGCAAACTGCTGGATTCCTTTGGAAAAGTGACATAAAATAAGTTGTTGTTGTTGTTGTTATTATTGACTATTATGATAATGATGTTATTGCCAGCAATAGTCCAGCTAATATTCTGCCACCCACCCTTTCCTATCTTAAAACCAAGCTATAAAAATATATATGTACAAAATGAGTTTTCAATTATCTAATGTAAGGTGTTATTGTAATAAATGACCTCAAAATTCCAACAGATATTTCACAGTTTACAGGATACGTGTGTTACTGAGCCCAGTTCTTGAACCTTGTCAAACAGAAATAAACCTTTTGATGTTAGGATTTTTCCTCTTCCTCACATCTGACATTCAAAAATAACTGCAAATAGCAGTGAAGCTAAGTATACAATTTTGTATTCTAGTTTTTGCTCCAAGTCATAAATGAATATGGATATTTTTTTTTTTTTTTGGTCATTTCTTTGAAAATGTCAAGAAGCTGCTGCAAGGCATTCTGTATACTTTTTTTTCATAGACGTCTTTATTTAGTTGATTAGGGATGGTTGAAACTAGCACATCTGATGGAACAGATATCAGGAATTATCAAGGTCATCAAATCAGTATAAATATGTATAAAAAGAGTGAGTTGCAGTCAAAGATAGTAAGCTTCACTTTGTGGTTTTCCTTTTTTTCCTCTTTATTGTTCCATTAGGAATTTCTGTTCTCCTCCTTATTCTGCAGATTTTTGACGACATTATTTAAGTGGAAATGAGAAAGCTGGTAATTATGATTAATCTGAAAAAGGCTAGCACCAAGGTTCTACAGAAAGAATATTCATCAAGAGTTATATTTTTAGAAGCCATTTCATGACCTTGATGTATGAATTTCATGCATGATCTCTCTCTGTCAAATAATGCAATAAATTTGTACACAGGATTCTGGTCAATCATTTCACAACCCTCCCATATGTTGCATGGCCACTGATGTCAATATCCTTTAGGACAACACAACAGCAACGATAATTGGCACTCAAATTGTCTGCCAATTGTTCAAATGAAAATGAACGCTGCACAATTGGGTTCCAGCTCTTGGGCAGATGTTGGGGGTTGGCTGTTAATCAGTGAAGTGAAGTGAACCAAGAAGTGGAACAGGAGAAATTGGGAGGCAGGACCTATGCACTAGCTAGGAATCAGCATCAAAGATACAGGAGCAGGTTGAATTCAGAAAGATCTTGTTGCCCAGACCAGGCTGCAATACAACAGGAAGTGCTCTGTACTAATGGCCAAGCAGAGCAGGTGGTTTCAGTGTGGTCAGACTGTCTACTGTAAAGTGGGCATCTGTAGCTGACCATGTGGAAAAATGATAGATCTAATATAGGTCTAATAACCATTAATAATCTAATGGTTTCTGTGAAGCAATTAGGAATAGTTGTGCTGCCCTTTGGAATACCATCCCACTCCCCCAATGATCCACATGGTTCCATCTTTTATGAAGCCTTAAAGATCTGTCTTTTCCCACAGGCATTGTATGGATCTGTTATTTGAGATGAAACTGATTAATCAGATCTGTTTTCCCCTGGTGTTGTCCTGACAAGCAGGAACCACGCCGAGATGAGGAATAAGTCTCTAGTGTTTTATTACTGCTACAGTAGACAGAAAATCCTACCAAACTGAAGAAGCGTGGGAAAACCCAGACAGATAAACCCCCAAAGTCAAGGCGGGTCTGTTCTGTGTCTCTTTGAATGACAGCTCAAATTCTCTCTACTACGCATGCGTTTTCCCCCCTGGATAGGGGCCCCCTCCTGCTCACCATCAGTGCTCACGACAGGTGTGGCTGTTTGGCTGTTTCCTCTTATTGCTGTTGTTTTTGAATGTTATTAACTTTTTAAAAAACTCTCTGTAAGATATCCAGAGTCATTGGCAAGTGAGAAGGTGTTAGAAGTTAAAATAATAAAATTTTGAAAAATGGAGCAAGCTGCATAGCATCCAGTTGTTCCATACTGGAGGGCAGATACTCTTTGTTGAATATTTTGGAATTAATCTCCTCAATAGCTCTGTCCACCATAAAGCAGCCTTTAGTATGCCCACTGCACGTGATGGGAAAATATAATGGAGCCAGAGTGGAAACCTGGGGCCTTTTTGCTGAGAAAATATGAACTTGCAGAAATTGAGATCAATTAAAATACAAGTGCAATGCCAAGATGTTTAAAACAAGTACAGGGCATATTAAAGAGAATTTTTTCTTGTCTTGACCACTTGGAGCAGTAGAGTTACGTGGAACCGCTGACCAGTTTGAATGTGTCTGAAGAACTCAATGTGAAGATGAGAGAGAGAGAGAGAGAAAAAAGGAGACACGTAATAAAATGGAGGTTAATAAAAGTTCAAGGTAACCATATATGTGAAAGGGAAGTATTGTGTGTGTGTGTGTGTGTGTGTGTAAGAGAGAGAGAGAGAGAGAATAACTGGTATTCTTTGCTGTGGCAATATTGATGTTTTGTTAAGCAGACCTTACAAAGTTTCCAGGCACAGTTTGTAAGCTGTTCTTTATCTAGAAGGAATCATTTCAGTTCCTGTCTCATTCTCAGCAAAGAGTAGCATTATGTGGTTGTCTATTTCCAACTTCCAAAGTGTGGAGAGCCCTTTGCTTTGATGAAACAAATAATCCAAGTCGGCTTTTGATGAGAGTACCAGATGCAAAGAATGTTACCTTAGTAATAGCACCCTGGCAATAACTTCAGTACAGTAGGTGCCATTAGTCTCGCCATCTTCCTGTTCCGCTGAATCTGCCAAATAGCTTGTATCTAACATAGCATTTCCTCTAATTCCCTCTCAATTTAGGCACATCTCTTCAATTTATACTGTGCTATTTGCTTTTACATTTCTATTCCAAGTTTTCTTTGAAAATTTCATGGTTTCTCTTTGCATTTTTTTTTATCTGCAGCAGTCTTGTAGGATAAATGAGGTTGATGGGGAACAAGGGCTTCAAGATCACTCAGGAAGTTTATAAATGGAAGATTCAGACCGGGGTCTCCTGTGTCCTAACTAGGAGGCATCACCATTACCCTAAAACTGTTAGTGCTTTTACCCTTGTTCAGCTTAAGAGTCATCTTGGGTGTTTCTGTTACTTTCAATCCTGTGTTTGATTTTGTGCAGCAATCCCCTGCTATTAGCTTATTTATTGAAATAAATCCTGTTGTTATAGCTACCAAAAAGGCCGTAATCATCTCACCAAAGCGTTGATTAGCTAACCAAAGTCTGAGTGCCTTAATTATCCCGCAGCTACTGTTTTGTGAATGACCATTGTCAATTAGGTAATAAGCAGCATTTATTTATTTATCTACCCGTCCAGTTTATAGGGAGGCCCATTTCAATGAGTGACTCTGGGTAGTGAACCGAATTAAAATAAAATAAAAACAATTGCAAACCCTGCAAAAGTTAAAACCCAAAATAGCCAAGAGACAACAAACCTGAATCACTAACACAATGAAGAAGTGGGTCCCTGCACACCCTGGAGGGAGGATGTTTCATAAGGTGGGCACTGTGGTGGAAAAAGCTCATCTTCTAGGCCCCACCAACCAGCTTTCTTTGGGTGACGGGACCTGGAGCATGCCCATCCTGCCTGACTGGATTGGATGAGTAGAAACAACTGGGGAGACATGGTCTCACAAGTAACCTGGTCCTAAACCAGGAAGGGCTTTAAAGGTGACAACCATCACCTTGGATTGCACCTGGAAGAATACCAGCAACCAATGCAGTTCACATAGTAGTGGTGTTACATGTGCTGAGTAACCGGCACCATTTACTACCCGTGCTGTCGCATCGTGCACCAGTTGAAGCTTCTGAAGGCTCTTCAAGGGCAGCCCCAGGGAAAGTGCATTGCAGTAATCCAGACGAGAGGCCACAAGGGCATGAGTGACAGTGAGCATTGGTACCTCCTGCCTTTTGGCTCCCTTCCCTCGACTACCAAGAACGGCAGGGCTTCACTTAGGATCTCGTGGATGCTTCTTGCATGTCTGAGTGGCTTGTACTCTATGAACCCTTATGTCCCACCTTGAAGGTGCCACCTTAACTCCTTTTGTTGTTGACTATCCTCATGCTACCCTTATGTTATGCATTGCTTATGGAGATAAGATGGTCTCTTAATGTTCTTATAATGAAGGTGAGTTTGATCATTGTATTTTAAAAATTGGCATTATCGTGGCATCCCTATTACTTTCACTTGGCTTACTAAAGCACACAGAACTATAAATGCTTTTGTCATTTAGGCCCCAATGGGCTTAGGTTTGGGAAGGGTGGAGCTATATCACTGGAAATTGTGCCACTGAACTTTGGAAGTTGTGGAGCACAGCTATTGTTATGTTCCAGTTCTGTCATTACAGTGCTAAAAAAAATTCTCAATCACTGTTGGTAGCAAGATGCTGAATTAGACTGCATTTGCCATCTTGGAATTTGCAATAGCATTTGCTATATCATCTTACTCGGAAGCATCATTACCCAGAATTGGAGGAGACTATTCAGATTGCTCAGGGCAGGGATCCAAGTTAAAAAATCCTTTGTGGTCTGGCTTTTGGCTGACCACATCTAGTGAAGGGAAGGTCACAACCTCCCTGGTATTTTGGTTCCAGCATTACAACTAGTTCAACAGGATTGTATCACAGGAATCATTGCTTAACATTCAAATGTTATCGGCATTTTTGTAACAATTATTCTGGTGTTGGAGAACAGGTTTAGGGCTTGGATCTCTCAGACATAATTTTAAGTCCATCCTCCTTGCCCTTCTCTCTGCATGTTTCAGTTTCTCTGAATCTTTCTTAGTGCAGACTCAGAATGGTGGGAATAAAAGCAGGTGTTAATAATAGTAGATCCTACTAGATTTTGAGCACTACTGTTACCCTGACAGTTTCCCCAGGTTTATGTGTACTAAATTTAAAGCCAGATCTATATTTTAGTTTCAGTTGCATGGACCTCTTGTTCAGATTTAGTGTGACTGGCATTTTAAATTGACTGAAAGAAGCATCCACCTTTAACATGAAGTAATAACAGTGAGGAAAAGGATAATTTTACATGAATTGCCTCATCGTCAGGCTGAACGTATCCATGAGACTTTTGGGGTTGAAATTAAAATTCTCTTTAATTTCTGTCATTGTGGATTACAGTGTTCCATTTCGACTGAGGAAAATCTTATATGAATACAAGGACTGTGCAAAAATTTGATCTGGAGATTCAGTTCCAAGGCAATTAAATCAAATTGGTTTTCATCAAATTGGAAAATCAAATATTCAAAGCAAATTGAATGCGAACAAATCAGTTTGGACAATGTTCAGATACTGGATCTATGTATGAATGTTGAAATCAAATCAAAGTGATTTTCTGAGTCAACTTGAGTCATCAGCCATCATCGCATCAGTCTTGCAAAGCAATTGAAATAATGAAATTTTCGAAATGCATTTGACAGCACCAATCAAATTTTGCTTGGTTCTCACAAGCTTAATGCCTGACACTTTTTGCTCTTTTCTGTGTACAACTTTGAAATGTGCAAAAAAAAAAACGTTGTTTCCTGCATTCTCAGCAGCACAGTCCCTTGCCTAAGAACTGTGGGAATTCTGCATTTGGTTTCCATGGAGATGTGGCCTCTCCTAAGTGCATGCTGTTGAGACCCGGCTGGTTGGTAAGGGTCAAGAAACAGTTGCCACAAATTCCATGTTAAATAATGCCGGGGGAGGGGGGAATGGTTTTCCTGACCTGTTCATCTGTTATCAGTACCAAATAATTCTTCAATTTTCATTCCTGTGCTTACAAAGATTTCAATGGCACATTGCATTCTTTACATTCTTTCCTTACAAGTTTGTAATTGGAATGAAAATACAATAGGACAGAGTTTATAATGTTGGAAGAATGTGCTAAATTATCTTTGAGGCACCTTCTGATTATTAAAGCACTCACTCTGGGAAGCAAAATGAAACATGGACTCTCAGATTCATGGAAGTTTTCCATGCTGAGGACTACACCTGGTGTAAGAGATTGGAGAGAGGCTGGGAAAGCACTGAAAGGGGGAATAGACAATAAAGAATCAAGATATCGAAGGTGAATTCATTGGCAGCTGATCTCGTATATGGCAACTCAGCTCAGGTAGGAAGAAACTGCAAAGAAGCACTTTGGATCATTCAAAGAGACTCCATCTTAATCCACTCACTACAGTTGAGGGCTGGAAATTCCTCTTAGTTTCAAGATTCAATATTTACCCCAGATGAGCAATAAGGTTCCTTGCTGAAATCGGTGTAGTTCTGGATTCCTTGATCTTGCCTAGCTACATGGCAGTTATATCCTCCAAAGGATGAATAAAGAATGGTCCTCAACCACTACATATTGTCTATTCCCAAATGAGTCTTCTGTAGTTAGAATTCTCCAGTCAGAATCATTTCTCTGGCAGAGAGAGAAATTCTCTTCTACTTGGCGAAGCAGTTTTGGGGGAATTTTGTGACTGACGTGAGTCGATTCCACTCCATTTTCCCCATTTTGTCAAGATCACTTCCTCCCCACATGCCATCAAAAGCACCAACTGCTTTGAATGACTGTTCCAGCTGTCTGGCACTCAGGACGTGTTAACGCTAAATGAGAATTCATCATCAAACAATGCCTGATGCAGCGTTTGGGGTTGACAGGTGAAGCTACTACAGCCCATATTGATGGAAATCACTTTGTTCATGGTAATTTAATGAGCGGTGGCGTTTTAAACTTGCAGCCAAACAGGCCTCAGAAGGGAGGCATGTTCTTCAGATCTACCCCTGAAGCCAATTTGTTCTTTCTAACAGGTCTCTTTGACACTTTCTGATGAATTGGCTTCTTCTTCTAGGAGAATCAGTTGCCACTAAATTGTTAGTACAAGATTCAGGATAACTTTGGCCAGATTGCTACTTATAGAGTGATAACCTTCACTCTGCTGAGAATATCTTTAATAAATATTGCTTTCCTAATGGTTTCAAAGGCCTGGATCTGAGGAGGATTAAATGCATTATGATCTCCTGTACATAATATGGCCTACTGAAGGCAGGATCCTGGCTCAGATGACCACCTTAATATTTAAAATCCCTGTCTCTAATCTTTGGATATTTTATGAATTAACACTATGCCAAATTCTGTTTTGAAGTTGTGTTAGGTTTGGTTACTTTTTTCCAATTTAAACTATATGTAACTTTTGCTCCTGATGTGTGTTACAGCCAGTTCTTTCTACTGTAGACTATGAGGCAGGCTCCATTTATCTTGCACAGGTCACCCCAGTCTTTTCCTTTATGAAGACCACTCCATTATCACTGAAAGCTTTTGAGACCTACCACATAAGCCATGGGTCAGCCACATGGCATACACTTTACTGTAGATATTCGCAGGACTCCAATTTTTTTTTTAAGACTATTTTTTAGCCCAAGATTTGGCCCAAATCTTATAAGATCATCAACCCTAATGACATGGCAATGTTCCCACCTGAAATCTTCCAGGTTTTGGAGTGAGAATGCCAAAATCTTGTGAGAGTTATCAAAAAAAGCCAAGTCTCACAAGATTTTGGCATTCTCACTCCAAATCTTGGAAGATTTTAATTTTTTAATTTTATTGCAAAGATTTGTCTGCTGCCTGATTCACCAGACTCAAGGCAGTTTTGATGCCCGGGGACTACTTGTCCTGCATTAAGAACCACCAGGGATCTCCAGAGTAGAACCCCTCTAAAATGAAACTTGATTCACATTTTAAAAACACAAGCCAGATTCCCTAGTCATAGGCCATGTCTATCACCCTCAAGTCCACTTTCTTTGAATCTCCTGCCACTGACTTTCATTTTATTTCTCTTATAACATTGCTATTTTTAACTTTCTAGAGTCAGAGCTTCAATTATTTTGATTATATAGGTAAAAGCACAAGCTGACTGCACTATCAACTGCTCTGATGCCCTTGTATTACATCTCAGATTGCTGCCTACACTCTGAAATAACTGTCTTCCTCCTGGTTATTATGAAGATTTTGTTTGGCCTTTTCTGCAGAATGGCAAATTTGGAACTTTACTATGATCTGCTAAAAGCTGAAACCAATAATACATCTGGATTGGCACTCCTGGGTGTGAATTATGTTCAGCTGCAAGTGGAAATGTATTGTTGAAAATTGATCTTGCTGAGTGTCTACCTCTGGACCTCAAACAGTTGCCACAAAGACAGTCAAGTAAACCATCATTCAGTTCAGGATTTTAGCTCTGACCCTTTAGACACATCAGATGAATGGTCTGGGAATAACATAATGTCCCATAAATTCCTGCAGGCACATTTCTTGAATAAAAATACCAAGGCCAATATGGGTGAAAAGTAATAACATTAAATTGGTAAATAAGGTCAAAATTCCATTCAGTTCACTTCCCCCAACCTGGTACTCTTTGGATCTAATATAATTAGGGCTCTCAAAATTCCTACCTGGTATGGACAGTGCTATTCAGCTGGGGAGAACTGAACCAGTTGTCTTCAGAATTCAATATTTCATTGAATTCTGAAGACAACTGATTGGTCACTGGAAGGGAGGGGGAAATAAAATAAAATAATGTTTGCCACATCTTCTTCCAGAGGTAGCTAACTATGTTTTTCTGTTCACATGCAGAATACAGGCAGTAGTTTCCCAATAATGGATATTCAGTGGCATAGGGCTTCAGCAACTAAAGTCAAAGATGGCCTTAACTTCCCTTAATTGGTCTTATATTGTTTTGTAGCTGCCTAAGATAGTGGCAGACATTCTGTTGCCCAAAGTAGAACAGGAAACCCAATGTCAAGCAAATTATATTGCTATAATTGTGTGAGTTATGAGTGTGTGTTAGTTAATAGTTGTATTATTTCCTTCATTTTTTTTTTCTTTCTTGATTATATAGTTTTAGTAAATAACATTATTACTTTACTATTGTTTATTTTTGATGTTAGGTAAATATAGAGAGCTCTTCCACCAAAGTCAAATTCCTTGTATGTCTAATCATACTTGGCCAATAAAGTATCCTATCCTATCCTATCCTATCCTATCCTATCTTATCCTATCCTATCTTATCCTATCCTATCCTATCCTATCCTATCCTATCCTATCCTATCCTATCCTATCCTATCCTATCCTATCATCCTATCCTATCTTATCCTATCCTATCATCCTATCCTATCATCCTATCCTATCCTATCCTATCCTATATGATGCAGAAAATCACATCTGTGACAGTGAAATAGCAAAAGCAATATCAAAGCAAGTTAAATGACTCAGCTATTCCACTCTTCTAATGATAGATCCGGCCCTGGCTGACTCTTTGAAGAAGACTTAATTTTACCTCTCTTGAACTTACTGTTAATTAGTTTCATTGGATGACCCTGAATCCTAGGATTACTTCAATCCACATTCACCTCAAGCAGAACACCTCTTGGTTTTCATTGGATCTTTCCCCTGCTCTCTAAAATGTTGTGGTATGTAAGGTATTTCAAATGCAAAACATTTCAAGTTTGAAAGCCTCTGTTTCCATTTTGTAACTATTTTAATCTTGCCAGATGGGTTCCAAACTCAGAATGGCCCCATCCCAAACTCAAAATCCTGTTTTACACTCTAGACACTTCCATAATAGAGAAGCAGATCAGACATTCCAATAGGTCTGGAACATGGAAGAACCTCTTTTGAGCCCCAAATTATTCAAATTTAAAACTTTTTGTACACCCCTACTAAAAAGTCATAGAGCTGGAAGATAAGCAAAGGTGCAGTTGGAACCTTTATATGAAGATAGCTGTTGAGAAGAGCATTCCTTTGCTCTCATAATGGAATCTGATCTAACAAAGGTTTGACTTCATTTGATCTGGACTTTTTCACTTCTTGCTTGTTACATGGCATCATAGAGTTGGGAGAGACCTTAGAATTCAACTAATCCCATCTCCCTGCTCAGTGCACAATTCTACTGGAGTTTCTTTGATGCACAGCCACCCATGGCTTGATTGCATTTTACATTTCCTGTTTGCAGGCGAACATATGAACTGGCTCAAAAGATATATGCTCTGTTCAAAATGATGTTTCAAGAACTTGTTTAAGCAGTTGTTACTGCAATTACCAAGAGTTGCTACTAATATGCAATGAATCAGGGGTCACAATAATCAAAGAGTTTAGGTTCACTTTGATGCTTTTCAGCAACTTCATCCTGAGTATAGGTGACAAGTTGCTTGGAGGTGTGTGGCCAACTGCTGTATGACAGCTTTTGCCCACCATCGCTGTTTCAAAAGCTATAAGCACCTTGTACTTCATGAATGTTGTTGTGTAGGAGAATGTTGTGTAGGAGAATGTTGTTGTGTAGGAGAATGTTGTTCTGTAGGAGAATGTTGTTCTGTAGAATGTTGTTCTGTAGAATGTTGCTCTGTAGGAGAATAAGTTTGTTTCTTTTTTTTTTTTAAAGAGTATCCTATTTATTTCTAGCTTTAAACTAGAAGTGATCTAGCTTATATTTCAGTCAGTGCAGATAAAATACACATTCTCCAGCCATGCCATAGAGCAGCGGTTAAAGGAAACCCTGGTTCAAGTTCACCCACAGCTGTGGATCCTCACTGAGTGTCAGGCCTCTGAGGTAGGCCAGGTCAGGAATCAGCTACCACAAGAACCACTGCAACTCTACTTCATTATTGTAAGGTATGATAAAAGAATCTTGAAAGCTTGAGAGAGTTTCCCTCTTTCCCCTCAAGGCAAGGTAATCTTGAGTACCTTTCTCACCCTCTCCTCTCCTTTAGGACTAAGCTGATATTTATGGCACCCCTCCTGTGTTCCTTCTTCAAATTTATCTCCATACTCTGAACCAGTGTTTCTCAACCTTGGCAACTTCAAGCTGTGTGGACTTCACCTCCCAGAACTGCTGGCTTCTGGGAGTTGAAGTCCAAACAGCTTGAAGTTGCCAAGGTTGAGAAACACTGGTTCAGAGTATGGAGATAATTTTGAGCCACAGTCACAACAGGGTTGGTATGGGGGAAGTTGGGAGACAGGAACTCTAGGATGTTTCCTGGAGCTCCTAAAGAAGAGATGAGATATATATCTAACAAATACACAAAAAGAGAAATAATTGCCTTTTTGGAATTGGATGGCCTTAAGAAATCTAACCAGTGAATAAATCTCTTTCAGATGCACCATTTTAATTCTGCCTACATTTGTTTATCTAGCATGGCATCCAGGTATACCAATAATTTAGAGAGTCCATTCTTTTTAGCTGGATTGAGCCCAGAGTTTTGGAGTGGATGCCAAACACACCTCTCTAGTTTGTTCCCAGTTGGACTAGCCAGTTCCCACCCTTGCTAGCAAATATTTGTTTATTGCTTTGCATCTCTGTCAAGTCTGCCAGACTGACAATAAACCGGGAAATCAGCAATCTGGTTGGTGATATAATCACAGATGATCCATGGACCCACTAGATTAAAGAGTTTTATAGATTGAATCCCAATGACCGGTTGGGTCACCTAGCATCAAGAATCCCTAAATGGAGACTTCCTTCCCTGTTCCTGCATCCTGACTACATTCTTCTTGCATTTTCTTTCCTAAAGAAAAGCAACATGGAAACAAACACTCGTTTTCAAGGTGAAAGAGCAATACCTTTCTTTTTTTAGGATGGGGAAATCACATTTCCCATCACTAAAGCAGGACATCTCATTAAAATTCTCATTTCCAAAGTCTTCCATTTACTGAACGACTGTTCTCATTAAACATTTTCAAGCCATTGAACTTCACTATGTGATTTAACAAAATGGAGCATGCTCGGATGGTTTCCTCTTCAAACTCAAATGCTAAAGTAAATTTTAAAAATTTGTCCCTTGGAAACAGGATCCTCTTGCCTGTTACTTACTTACTTACTTACTTATTTTAAAACAAGCAATTATTTGAATTTGGGGTGGCCCAGCCCTCCCCTCTCAAATGTCTTCAGAGTCACGGTGTGTGTGTGGGGTGCGATTAGAGAGAAGGAAAGGAGAGAAAGTAAAATTCCGCTTCAATAAAGTTTCTGTAGAAATTCCTAGCATCCAACCAGCATTTTGGGTCCATTAAAACTATTTGACATTTTATTCTGAAGGTCAGTCGACAATAAATGGCAGGACACAAAACAATTAGACACGTTGGCGTTATTTGAATGCATAGGTTTGGATGTTGTCTCCATGGAACATTCCAAAGGTATTCAAAATGAGCATTTAATCTATTTTTCCCCTCCTTCTTTTGGAAACAGATTTAAAATGTATCTAACTGCTGAGCTGCCATTTGTCTAGCTGGAAATAAAAAGCTTTAGACATTTCTGTGACAGTCGCCATCCTTTTCAAACATAAATGCCAATCGCCTTAAGGAAAACAGTTCCTTAAGCTAAAAACACGTTGATATACTTGCCTTTCAGCTACCTTCCTTTCCATGATGCCTCATTCTCAAGGGGAAATCTTGACCCATTGGCACATAGATGGATAAACACCACTACAGACTCCTATCCATGTCCACATGTAGGAACAAGGTAAAGAATGCAAGTCATCTCGGTCTTCTCCATGGCTTCCTATTTCTGCACTACTAATAGGAAATGGGGGGAATTTGATCTGGTATTTATCTTAAGTAATTCTGCCTTTCCAGACGAATATATGCAAACTGAATCAAAGTCACCATCTTAACATGTGGATCTCACCCAGGCTGGAATGCTGTTTTTGATTCAAAGTTCCAGAATTATCAGTAGTGCAATATTGCAAGTTGAGGTCAGATGTCCAAAGAGATTTCAAACTGGGGGGTGGGGAGTGTGGATGAGCAGTTTTGGTTGCTACTTCAAGGCTGTGGGTCTCTGATGGACCTCCTTACTGGAGAAATGTCCAGAGACTCTTTTAGATTTCTTGGTACATTCGATTTAGCAACTTAACAGACCATTTGTATATATTGAAATTGATGGCATTATGGAATGCTGCAGGTAAGTTGAATTTAGACATCTCTGATTGGTTTATCTTTGTTACTGCTATGTGTTGGGGTCCATCCACCTATCTGTAACATTTGGCCTCTTTTTTCCTTGTTTAGGTTGAGATGACCAGGGTTTAAGACAACAATAAAACTTAACAGGAGCAAGATGAACATGACTGTGTTCCCCTTGACTCTTGTTTCTGCTTGAAAACTGGAGATCATGTGGGATTAAAAAGAAGTCAAAGCAGAGACATAATAGAATCCATCTGCACTGGCTGGTTTTGAATCTTGGAGTGAAAAGATATAGTACTGGTTTTCAGCCATAAAGCATTAAGTAGTGTGAGTCTTACCTGCAGAGATGCAGCTGATCTCTATAAATGTTACTGCTGTCATTCCGACACAAAGTCACTGAAGCTGAACCTGCCCCTCCCTGTTGTCTTCTGCTGCAGACAGATACCCCCTCCTTTTACATTCATTTTCAATAGCTCAAGAATTTCATGCTATTAGATAAGTCAGCTGGTATTATTCAGGTATAATTTTAGTTCAGAAACTACTTCATGCTTCATCAGATAATCTGTAGATCTTCCCAAGCTTCACCCATCCTCACAAGCACTGCTGGCTAGGTCTGCATATTTCACCAGCTGTGATTTGCTAAACAAACCATCATTGGCTGGGCTCACATAAAATGGTGAGCCATAAACCATAGACTGCAAGCAATCCTGGCTGGGTTCATAAAATATGCTGAGCCAAAGACTAACAAATCATTGTGTGCTTCCAGGTACCATCTTTCTTTTTCTTTTCAGTTAACTTTCCAGTTGCTTGCTTCTGGTCCATTACATTTAATGCTAAGCAATTGGATCTGGGACCTTCTGTCTGTGATGTACGTGCTGTTCCCTTGCACTGTGATTCCTCACTAACAATTGAGTTCATCTGAGAAATTTGAATCATGCAAAAAAAAAAAAAAAAAGGCAACTGTCTTCTGGTCATTTATGTAAGATTTAAGTCACTGGGAAGCTGCCAGTGTAAACATCACTGAAATGTGACTGTCACTGATGCTGAGCACATACCTAACTGAGGAAAACATCTTTGTCAATGGCTTCAATTGGTCAGATAAAAAGTCAGTCTGTGGATAGCATAATGAATACTCTAATAGGATCAAGGAGGGCAAAGTTCAACCCTTTACTGATCAGCAGCAATTGTCTGATTTTGATCCACTTCAGTTTCACATGCTCCTTTGTAAGTCCATTCTATTTCGCTTTTCCATCTCTCTCTCTCTCATACACACACCCACCCACAAGGTACCCAGTGTACTCTCCAATTTGCAAAAAGTTTTCTTCCCTGAAAAATTGTCTTGTTATTCTCAAACTATTTTTCAATTTCTTTGGACAGTGGTCAAAACTAGGATGTCAAAAGTAAAGTCAGGTTTTCTTGGAGTCAAGTTCAACTCCTGGTGACTTCATGGACAGTATGGAAATGGTTTACTATTGCTTTCCTCCAGAATTGTATTTTTCCAACTTCCCAGACTAGCCTGCACTCAAGCATTTTCAAGTGGTGTCATATCTAAGTGCTAACTGGGTTCAAACACTGCTTAACTTCCAAGCCTATACGGCTTCCTCCAAACCACTTTAGACAAATATCTGTCTAACTAACTAACTAACCAACACTCCCTGGCTGCCCACACTTTGTGATCTGAGAAGGTCTCATGGGAAGAGTTATTTTGTATTATCTTCCTTTATGAATCAGCAATGGAGAGAGCTCCAGATGTTGTTAGACTTCAACTCCCAACATACCTCAATCAAGGGAATTAGAGAACAACAATATCAAGAGAGCTATCCAGTGCTTATCTAAACCATAAATGTAAATTTGGATGGATGGTTGGATGGATGGATGGAGGGACAGATGGTGTTGTAGAGTTGTGTTCTTTTGCTGCCATGAATTTGGGGTTCAACTGACACTTAAAAACATTTTAATTAAAACATATCATTAGGCAGTTGCTCTTCAAAGTCACACATGGATTTCTAAAGAGGTGATGTATTCTAAAAATGATACGAGCTATCAATCTTTCATAAATATGTTTGGGGAAGAAGTAAATTATTACTTGCTCAATTGGAACATTAATGGGTTCTCTCTCTCTCTCTCTCTCTCTCTCTCTCTCTCTCTCTCTCTCTCTCTCTTAAATGTAGTATTTATTTGAACCCTACATGCTCAAGCTTAGCCCATCACTTGGCTTAGATGACAAATTAATACTGACAGATAAACACATATCAAATCTTGAAGGAACTCAATAGTACATTTATTAGTGATCTACACTCTAAATGGATTGTCTGTCATACATTTTTTAAACATATCCCCCAAGCAGAGTTACATTTTGCAGCTAGCTGCAGCATGTTTCACAGTTATTTTAGTCAGGGATCATCCCTGGACTAATTCCTGCTGGGGAATTCAGCCCCAGTACATGTTTCAGACAGAGTAGCAGAGAAAACAGGAGAACATTGCTTAGAGCAGACATGGAATCAGCACCATGGACAGCTCTGCCTAGAATCAAGGCAATTTCATTGGGCCTTGATAACAGCCTCCAGAGAGAAATAAACCAAATAAACCAAGATGCTGATCTAGCCAAGGTTGAGTGGTAGCAATTTTGCTATCAGGGTTAGTGGCTATCTAATTCTTTTGTAATTGAAAGAACCATATCTGGTTTCTCCAACATGGGTTGCAACAGGAACTAGACATTGAATATATCACCCATTGAGCATTCACTCAACACCCTTGACCTCAACCAGGTCAATTAAAAAACTAGCATCTGGTTTGGCACGACACTCTATGTTTGCTTAATTTTATCCTTGGAGTTGGTTCTGTGATTGTGGGTGTATTTATGGCTTAGTATGTTGTGTCAACCCAACTGCCATGATTCATTTATGATTCAGTGGATTGTGCAAACTGGGAAAAGTGAAGGGCAGAAGTCTCCTCACAAGTTCATGGACCAAGGAGATGGTGGCAAGACTGACTCCTGGGGTTCTCCTTGTTTTGAGTCATCTAAACAAGCTGACTTTAATCCTGGAGAGGGTCTATCCATGTGATTTCCAAGAGCTGACACTGGCTTAGCAGCATGGGACTTTGCTCTTGTACTTGATAACAGCAGCAAGACTTTTATATGCACAGAGATGGAAAGATCCACAAATTCCCTCAAGGAAAGAATCGATGGTTAAATTAACAGCACTGATAAGAGAAAATACTGTGATTGCATTTGTTTCAACTTGGAAACTGCTTTTGGACTATTTGCTTGTATCTGAAAAAAATGAAGTTTTGATTTGGGGCTTTGACAATTAAATGGTTTGATTTTATAGAAGTAAGGTTACAAAGAGTTTAATTAATGATAAGAAATTAAATTTGTATCATATGCATTTATATCTGTGTTGGAGAAAGTCAGAAATCACCTTACGTTTTCTATCTATTTCTGCACTTTTATAGTTTTTCTTTTTTTTTTAGTTCTGCATTCTAGCTTTTCTGTATTCTGTATTCTGTATTTTAACTTTACTTTGAAAATCTAATAAAGTTCTAAATAATAAAAAAGAGTTGACACTGGCTTGGTGGCAATCAATCAATCAATCAATCAATCACAAACAATAGGCATAACATTATCTGTTGCAGCAGATGGCACAACACTGTTCTTTATTTAGCCTACTTGGTGACACATATTTCCCATCCTGCTTGCTGGGTGCTTCCAGAAGCATCCAGGTGAATACATTGTCCATCTGACCTTCATCACACCACCTTCAGAAGGCCAGTCTTTCAGCCTCTGACAGTGCTGAGGCCTTGATGTACCACTCCCTGATTCTCTTATGGAGACCCCAACCACATGAATTGCAGGATGCATAACACGTGCTCAACCAACATGGATCTGATCCAAAACACCAAGCACCAACTCTGAAGTTGTGATAATTAATGCTAAACTGACATAAGCAAACATACATTAATGAGCATTCAGACCGATGAAATGAATTATACCATGTACTAATAGCAACCAAAGAGGGGAGGTAGGTTGGAAGTCCAATGCCTACTTGAGATGGCACACAGATAAGCCCCATATTGGCAGGAATGAACCAGATGAGACACCGATGGCCAATTAACTGCGATAACATTCTGCAACTTCATTTAAAAAAAATAAATCATTTACACCATTGAGCTATACCTAGTAATTGCTTACATGGACGGAAGCATTTCTAGGAGACTTCCATTCCTGGGGAAGTTGCCTTCTTAATGCAGACTCCATCTGGTGGATTCCAAAATCTGAGACGTCATTGCAACATTCAAGATGCCAGAGTATAAACCTGGCACCTTAGCTAGAAAACAAAGCCAGAGGTGGTTATTATGTGGAGACCAGTTTAAAGGAGACTAATATTGTGAATTGGACAACTCTGTATTTTAGATCAAATAATCACAAAATGCCACCAGTTTTCCTAAACATAGTATGTGACATGGTTGCACATGAGTCATAGCATTTACAAGATGTAGATTGTGAAGCCAGTTAAGTAGATGTGAACCAAAGTGGGCAAAGAATTGGACTGACAGCTTCATAATTTTTCATGGTGACGTCTCCGTCACACTGCAGAACAGCAAACAGGGCATGCCATAAAAATGACTTCTTTGTGCATCAAATTAATTATGTGAGTAGCTTCCCCTCTCTCTTTACTTAATCAGCAATCGATTTATAATGCAGGGCCATAAAAACCATCTGCTCACCAACCTGAGATTTCTCCTTCACATCTAAAGAGATATGCAATACTTCCCTCACCAATACAGAGCTGTGTATTCTCTTTAGTTTAAATTAGCATTCTTTTTTTTTCTCTCCCCCTTTTTTCCTGAACAGCCATTGGTTATTCCGTAGACCAGGAATGACTGCAACTTGCAATGGGGGCTGCTGCTATAGAAATAAGGTGTGGGAAGGTCGGGATCTGAGGGACTGTAAATGTTGCTTTGGGCTGGTCATATTGTTGACCCATCTGCCTAAGCATGTTGACCAGTGGACACTCTTTAGAATTTCAGATAAGGGTTGTTTCCACCTTTTTGTGAGGTTGCCAATTATTGAATTGGGATTTTTTGTATGTGGGGCTAAGCTAAAGGTCTTTCCTTTTATGCAAAAAGGAGATTTTTTTAAAAAAAATATTTTGCTTAGATGGTCAGTGGAAGGAGACTAACATCGGTCAGAGGCCATTCTTCTTTTTCTGTGCATGGTCGTTGAGCATATTTATAAAGTCTCTGCTGCTATCACAGGAAAAGCATCCAGGCCCGGAAGTTACAGTATCTTTCTTGAACTGTGGTGACAAAAGCAGCAGAAGGTGTGTGAAAAGGATGCTGAATTCTTCTCTGGCTCTTCCCCAAGAACTTTATCTTCCTCTGCCATATTTTCCCTAACAAGGATCTTAGAGATGGCTTTTTCTATTCTATGGATAAAAATACCAGGGGGAAAGAGAGCTAAAGAGATGAAATTGCAGAGGAAAGGTAGAGTGTAACACTTATGTCTTCATAGATGTTGCTTTAATAGAAACCATCTCTCCTCTCATTATTTTGTAGATTTCAGGAACTGCACTGATCATTGATCAAGTGGATGTAATATGAGATGGCTGCAGTGGATGTCAGCCACCATGTTTCATAATTTTCTTGGGAGTCCTTGGTGCTCTCTGAGCTTGGTGGTTGGCTTGCAGACATTTCATTACCTGACTAGGTAACATCATCAGTGCTGGTGAGGCTGGGGTTTGCTCCCTGTTTATATACAGTACTTGCCCTGCCAGTGTTGGTGGGGGTATGGTGGGTGACCAAGGAGAAAACCACACCCCCACCAATACTGGCAGGGCAAGTACTGTATATAAACAGGGAGCAAACCCCACATGCACCAGGACTGATGATGTTACCTAGTCAGGTAATGAAACGTCTGCAAGCAAACAGCCAAGCTCAGAGAGCCCCAAGCACTCCACAGTTCAACCCTGAGCTACAGATGTTCTCTTTCATTGGATAATTTTCTTTGCATACAGGTCTTTCAAGATATACAACCTATTTTCTGGCTCATGGAAGAATGATCTGATTCACAGTGGTTCCTCTTCCCCATCTCCTTCCAACCTAGAATCCCCACACCCCAGATAATGCAAACTTCCTAGATAGTGTGATGTCCCTATCCCCCACTTACTAAACCCTTTCACTCACTCTTTGCAAGGTGGTATCTTCCTCTACCAGATGGTTTTATCTCAGCACACCTCTAGCAAAAGGAAGATCTGGGGATAACAGATTGAAGGCTGTGCTCCAATTTTTCCCCAAGTCCCAATTCCCTCCCCCTCAAACTCTTCTCTGAAGTTCATCTATGAGTAATGATCTCCTCAGCTTTGCTCACATTTTCCTAGGTGATAAAAGGTTAGCAATATATAACTCCCGCAGTGCAGCAAACAGGATTTGGAAGAATAATTAATAATCAGCTGGGCAGGTTTGTAGAGTTGCTGTTCCTCTCTGGTTAGGTATGAAAATGATCAGCTTTGCTTCTCCAGTCCCACTGCTGGTAAAGGAAAGCTGCAATACAATGCTCACAGGCTAAAAATCTCTAAGTCTTAGAATGAAGTGACATAAAACTACATATCACTTTAGTTTTGCAGAACTAGGCCAAATGCTTCTTCTTTCTTACCTTCCTCTTCCTTTTTGACATTTTAATGTCTTTTCCTCCTTATCTTGCCCTGTTTTCTTCTATCTGTCTTGTTGCTGCTGCTGAAGGATTTGAAAACTTCAGAACCATAATGCTTGCTTTGTTCCCCTGCAGGGAATAGGGGAGAGAAGTTGCATAATATCAGGCTCAGTTCCACTAAGGGAGTGTGGTTCAAAGTGACTTAAGGCATGAGTAGATCTACAACTGTAGTTTACTTCTTTAAACTGAAACTGTCCATTTCAGGCCAAACAGAACAAGAGAGGCCATAGAAGATTGGAATTGATTGGGGATGATTTTGGTACAACTGTAGGATACAGTCGCAAAATCTGGACACTAGAGGGGACTAAAGATTTTAGGCAGGGGGAAGATATACAGGCCTGTGAAATAATGCAAAACATTACAACAGTAAGAATACTGAAGGAGACTTTTGAAGAACGGAATCAGAAAATAGTAGACATGATATCAACAATGTCAGTAATGATGTCTGCTCCTATGGACAGACTATATCTGTCTTTCTGTTACATCTGTCTGTCTGTGCCTCTGTTTCGGTGGATAGGACGTGGGTCCATACATACTTCTGTCCGTCCCTCTCTCCCTCTCTCTGTCTCTCCCTCCATCTGTCCATCTATCCATCTGTCTGTCCGCCCATCTGTCAGTCGGTCCGCCCGTCGGTCTGCCCATCGGTCCGTCCATCCATCTGTCCACCCCTCTGTCCTTCTGTGTATCCATCTGTCCATCTATCCATCTGTCCATCCATCTGACCATCTGTACATCCATACTTCTGTCCATCCCTCTGTCTGTCCGTCTGTCTGTCCTTCTGTCCATCCGTCCGTCTGTCCACTGGATGGACAGACAGATGGATATATTTCTACTCCTTGTGAAACTTCGCGTTGGTCAAATATGCTACTTTTGTGCTGAAAGGCAGCATAGGCAGTTAGTATAAGGCAAGATAGTCTCTTTTTCTTCTGGTCGAAAAGTGAACAAAGAAAGAAAATAACCATTTGAATCTACCCGAGGGAAGAAGGAAGATGATAAGAACTGCAGAACGTTTGATGTATCTTTATTATGAAAATAAAAAAGAAAGTAGTGGGCTGACCTGTTATAGTCAGATAAAGCAACTGCTCTGCCATGTGATTAACTTCAGTTAAATGCCATTCGTTTGGCCCAGCTCTTGAATGAATTTGAAGCAACCTATTTTTCTGCGCAGCCCTGCCACTCTTTGCAGAAATACAGCTTCAAAATGAGATGCTAACTTCTTCAGTACTTGCAATTACAGAAATCTCCCACTGCTTTTCTTCACCAAAATGCTGCATTTGCCTTACAATGATGCCCCTCAGTAAGGCCCTTCTATGAGACGGAGATAGAAAGCAAAGGTACTACGTGGCAGAACCCCCCCCCCCCAACTTCTTTCCCTTTTTTCATCCACCCTTACACCTGCCCTTGACAGTTTTGTAATTACAGCTTCTGAATGTTGACTGGGGAGAGAAAGAGGGAGGGATGACATGAAAGGCCAAAAATTGGTCTGCTTCCATTTCACTGTGCCCTTTAGGAATGGCTGTAGTTTTGCAACGAAGGGGAGGTATTTTTATGCAGCTGACCCATGGCTTCAACTTTCTTCCTCTCTGGATGCAATCTGGATTATGAGCAAAACTGCATGAGTTGGGGAGCAACTTTATGGTGGAAGGTGTAGGGAGAAATTCGGATGAAGTTGTTCTCTGGGGGCAGCCTTGGGTCCCAGTGGGCTTTCATGTGTGGATAAGTGTGTTGAGAAGTTTCTGTTATCTGAGTTTGTGTGATTTAATCCTAACTGCGCCTGTTTGACTGCAGAGAAGCATTGGCCCCCTTGAGCTAGTGGAAAGGTGGGGTAGCCAAGAAAAATGCAAATAAATAAAGGCATAATTAAATTGCCAGCCCTTGAGCTAGCCAACTTTCAAAGGTTAATAACAGCACTTTGAATTGTGCTCAGAAATGCAATTCTTCTATGATGCCCAGGTGAATAATTCCTTGCAAGAGGTACTAATGAACTCTTGGTCTGTGGAAGCTGTCCAACATCTTGTGGAGAACTGCTGATCATGGTGATCACTCAACTAGAGAATAATTAGCTGTTCAGGTGGCTCCAGCCAGCCAGCCAAGTAGGATGCATTACCCATGGTAGCATTAAAAGGGTTTTGACATATATCACAAGCAAACGTGGCTGCATTGCTCATTGTGAACCCCCAATGTGTCAATGTGATGATGTTTCAGACTCTTTCTCTATTGTTGTCAGTGAAATATGGGAAAATTCAGGCTCCAGCTGAAAGGATAAAATGGCACGGTACCATTTGGAGCTTTGAGGAAAGGCTCAAGCTTATTCTGTTGGTGTTGAGGGCTATTCAGAAAGTGGCACTTCAATTAGGCAGAGTGGTATTGATTGTTATCATATTATGCTTCCCACGTGGGCTACTCCACTCAAAATACGTGGCCAAGTTTCACTGATCATGGACACCCTGTGCTACCAACTGTCTTCAAATCAAATGAAATCAAAGCAACAAATAATTAAGGAATAAAAAAGATCAACCTAATATCCCTTTAATTAAGTGGGAGCTCTTCCCCAAAGACCATTTGAAATGATAATTAAGATAGGCATCCCCTGGGCTTTGGATGCTAGAAATGTCTAATGCAGCTGATGGGGCTCAGATGTACAAATGACAAAAGAGCTTGTAAATGTGCTGGTGTTTTTTCCCTCCTCATTTCTACCAGTCTCTAGCATCCTCTTTTTATTTACAAAATTCTCCCTGGGCATTCTGTGGGTTTTCAAGAGAGGCATGCCTAGAAAAAGGAAATGACAGGTAATGGTATTTCAATTACCCCCAAAGAGCCCTCCCCCCCATTTGGAGGGGTCTCTTTGCCCAGAAAAGGAGCTTGTAGAAGGCTAGAGATGAGGAACCTCACAGTTGCATTTTCCATTAAAAGTAAAGTCTCCTTCAAGCTGGGCCATCAATATTTCAAGGTGGGTCAGTCAGGAAGCAGATGCTGCTACTGGATTACTGCTTTATTGTTGAAGGGTATAATAACAGAATCTGGAAAGTCTGCCAGAGTTACCCTCTGCCACCTCTTATATTGTAACAAATCAAGGCAGATTATTTTGAGTCCCTTTCTCATGCTCCCTCCTTTCCCAGAACCAAGCTGTTATTTACTTTCTTCTTCATTATCTCTTCATGGCTCTGCTAATGCTTCTTGCATTCCTTTGTCAACATCATCTCTGAAATTCTCTAACAGGCTCCATTCCTTGTGATTCCACTTGGCCTATCCTTGGCAGCAGTGAAGAATTTGTGTGCATTGCCTCCTTTAAGGATATATATTCTTTTATTTTGCTACCTAACCTGGTGTTCCCTGAAGTACAACCAGGCAAAGCTATGACAAGGTCAACCAAGTCCTGCCCCCTGCTGAGATACTCTTCCCAACAGATGGGAGTTTTAGGAATACCCATGCTCACCACAGTAGCTGGAATGGTCAGTAGCAATATCCCCAAGGAACAGGAAGAAAAGCCACAACCAAGGCAACTGTCAGACAAAAGAAACCTGAGTCCGGGGCAGAAATATAATTTGAGGAAGTGTCTCAGACGTGACCCTCCCGAGTTCTCATGAAGATAAAGAGAGGGAGGGGGAAGTGCATTCAGACTTGTAGGATTCTGTTACTCTAACCAATAATAAAGTAGTATTCGCATCCATAACCCTGGGGTCCTAGTCTGGTTTACTTTAAAGGGCTGAAAGTAGCCATTTCATGAACTGGTAAGAACCTTACTCATGGAAGTCATTTCTTGAAAGGCACTCAAGATATGATTTGAAAAAGCCACCACTGTAGCCACAGGGGTCTCCAAAGAATTTCCTGCATTAGAATGATCATCTAATGAAAGATCACATACTTTGCTCGTTCCACTCCTGTTCTCTCCTGGTTAATAAGATCATGCAATAAGTGATGGGAAAGACCTCAGACCATGGAGAACCTTTGCCTGACAGAGCAGCCCATCTTATATTGGATAGTTTGAACTGACAGCAACTTGTGCTCTGTTGGTGCAGCATCAATCATGGCCCTTCAGTTTCGTCTCCCTCTCTGGGGTTCTTTTCAAATATTGGACAGAGGAACTGGTCAGTGCAGGAAATCAAAGTAATCAATGGGTTTAAAATATATATCCCAAGAGACTCCATTCAAGAATTATAAATTGCCCAGTTCAACATTACAGTCTGTTTTTTCCCTTGCCCCTTGAGAAAACAGCCTCCAAATGGTAGATTTATACGTATCACACTCAGTATGCAGATTGGGATCAGATCAAATGCCAGCATAGCAGCTCAGTGCATGCTACTATAAAAATTACTTTGGAACAATAGTTTGCAATCTTTATGGAAATTCTCTACCTCACATGCACACATCTTTTCTCCCCTCCTCCTTCCCTCCCTCCCGCTCTCTTTCTCTCTCTGGCAAGTGTATCTTTCCAGTGCAGTGTTAATAAAGGTTACCAACTAACCATCATAGATTGGACTGGAAGGTTAAAAAAAAAATGATTTTGCCAGGCTGAAAGAATATTTGGATAATATAGATCTAGGAGGTATCATCCTGTCAAATGCCATAATTTGGGAGGAAGGGAGACTGAATGTCATGAAACACCCATGAGATGAATGCTTTAAACTAGACTGAACGAATTTCATTAATTTTAAATACAGGCAGAAAAAAAATAATTGCAGAATGCCTTGGGCATGCTTTTATTGCTCCTGCTTAAACTTTCGATTTTCTTTTTATCTCAGCCTCTTGGCCCTGAATCCTTCACAGCTTCATTAAGAGTCACATTAGCAAGCTGACAGAAACGGCCACCTCTGTCAAAGCAGTCACACACAAAATGCCATTATGGTCCTGTACAAAATATACCATGAATAAAACAGGCATTGAAATGTATTTTTGAATGTATGATGCACAAGGCCTGAGTTCTGCTTCAAAGAGCAAAATGTCCTGGGCCAAAATATGAGGACAAACAAATGCCAGTGATTCTATTTTTTGGTCTTGTCTGCATGTGACAGAGACAGGATCCTGTCTTTTGGGATCCTGTCTTTTGCAATCATGTTGACATTGCTTCTCAGAGATTTTTTCACATTGCTCATCAGTGAAGCTCCACAGATAAACTGCATTAATTTCTGAATGGCTCAGATGTCTCCCAGATGAAAGACCATGTATGGAAATCTTGTGAAGGCCATTGACATAATGTGTGCTTGGGTGCCTTTAAGTCAGTGTTGACTCCTGGTGATTGCCTGGACTTGTCCCTGCAGTTTTCTTGGCAAGGTTTTTCAGAAGTGGTTTGCCATTGCCTCCCTCCTAGGGCTGAGCGAGAGTGAATGGCCCAAGGTCACCCAGCTGGCTCCATGCCTAAGGTGGGACTAGAACTCCTGGTCTCCCAGTTTCTAGCCTGGTGCCTTAACCACTACATCAAACTGGCTCTCTCATTTACCTAACGCCATGTGGTTATTTTGGTGTTAAGAAAGAGAGGACTGCTTTCTAAGCCCTGCAATTGTTTCATCCAAGGACAAGATCACTTGCAATTTGAAGCACCTCCAGCTATTGTTCTTAAATCTCTAATCCAGGGTTTCTCGACCAGGGTTCTGTGGCACCCTAGGGTTCCTCAAGAGGTCACTAGGGGTTCCCTGGGAGATCATGATTATTTAAAAAAAATTATTTGAAATTCGGGCAATTTCACATTAAAGAGGTAAGTTCCATTCTTTATTCTCAGTTTAAGAACACTGTGAATGCATATCTACAGGCCTACCCATGAAACGAGTATAAATAATTCTGTAACTTCTGGCCTAATCGGAGCCTAAATGTGCAGGGGTTCCCCGAGGCCTGAAGGGTTCCTCCAGGGTCAGAAAATTGAGAAAGGCTGCTCTAATCCAATCTCATTGCATTTCTGTCCTTTTCAACGACCACCTTGCCTTGTCTTTTTCTCCTATTAGTAGTTGTTCCCTCTGTTGTCTGCCAGCGGGTGGGGGTGGGGGTGGGGGGAACTCGACCACCATCACCAAGAGCAATTGAGAAACAGAATCAAAGTAGTCCTTTCAAGGTAGTAGCTCCGAAACTCCTGCCCTACTTTTCATCGGGTTGAAACCATTGGGGTTCAAAGATGCAGCTGGCTGACTAACACAAGCACAGGCTTGTTCTAAAAGCTGGCAAGAAAACCAGATCCATCTAAGGTTGATTACATAAACGCTTCGTTTTGCCATTTGGATGGCAGCCGTCTTAGGAATTAACATTTATGCTAAGAAAATTAAACTGCAGTATACTTTCCAGACTAGAGAATGCTCTCTCTTTTCGTCTGTTCAGAATATACCAGTGGCTCATTTTTAATTCCACGGGATCAATGGTTGTGTTATTAGCTATAATGGAGATGCACAGTCCATGTCCAGTCCCTGAAAGCCTTGGGACATGATCTCTGGAGACCACAGGTATGGTATTATTAACCCAACAGAAAGTGGGAAATAATGAAAGACAGGACTGGAGAGTAATCATATTAACTGTGTTTAATTTGAATTCTAGATCACTGATGAAGTTTAAGGAGGTGCTGGTGGTTTCCCACGTTACCCTGCTGGTTTGGAGTACAAGGCTCTGACAGGTCACTGGAAAGTCAAACGAAATGCTTGGCCAGAAAAATGTGGTGCACACCTGAACTATAAGAAAATACAAAGGGCAGGGAGGGACATCCTTCTTAGCGTTCGTTATGATTTCATGGGCTTTATATTATCTGCCGCCATCTCCCCCAAATCACTTCTGTTTTCCGAACTTTCTTATGAATAGTGCATTAACAACTTCATAAAGGTGCTAAGTGTAGAGATGGGACTTCCAAATTCATCTGGTCCAGTGTTCCCTAACCTTGGCAACTTCTAGATGTGTGGACTTCAACTCCAAGAATTCCCCAGCCAGCAAATCTATTGCTGAGAATTCTGGGAATTGAAATCCAATCATGTGGAAGTTGCCAGTGCTGATGACTATTGAAACAGCTCACATTACCCGAAGACTCTTCCTAAAATTTATATGAATTCCTTTTCTTACAGTTTGACCTTCTGGAACAATAGAAAACAAATGTGTTCCATCAGCTACGTGATAAGTGATCCAGCAAGACAGAAGAAGGTTATGGACTGTGAGCAGAAAACAAGTGAGGACAAACTAATCGAGTTATAGGAAAGTGGATTCTAAAATGTTTAATGTAAGAAAACATGATGGTGGATTGTGCCTTAGAGAGCTCATTTAAAAATGAACACATTTACTGCATGCATTGAAGCCTATGGAACCATGCTACAACAGAAAAATACGCTCTTGCTAACGTACTATGGTTACACCAAAGAATACAATTTGATTCAACATTAAAAGTTACACATGGTCACCAAATCCATTCCATGTTACGTAAGGGTCCAAGTTGAGAATTCAACCACTGTGTTGCTGGACTTTGGGATGGAAGAGTATCAGTTTCTTTGCATGTATGTTTGATTATTATTCTTTCATTCTGAGTTGTATGAATGGCATTCTCACTCATCTCTGACCATCTGAACATAGCTTTCCATCTTCATTAGCTATCCCATATCAGGAAGGTGGGGGCAAGTTTCCACCTCCTGCTAGAAACACACGATGGGTTTATACGATATGCAAAATGGGTGGGATAGATTGTGTTTCATCATGTTTTGGGAACCTAGTCATTATCTTAGGAGATTGGTGGACCTGGCTAGAACGTTAAGCCATTAAGGGTTGATTCGCTTGGGCATAGTGTGTTCTACAAACACAACCATTGTCTTTTCTTAATGGGTTTTTTTAGTTAATCAGCTATTGGACAGGTTAACAGCTCATACTAAATGCTTCCATTTAGTCTCTAGCAATATCTGTGAAGCAAATTTTACATTCCACATTGCTTCTCTGCATCCTCTGTCTCTATAACCTGTAATAATCCCTCCAAATGAAATTTATTGGGTCAAATGATATGAAATATCCTATTATACTGCTAATAACATTTTGGGCTTTCACATAGAATTTTGAATAATGTCGTATCCCCAAATACTCAGATAGGAACCACTTTGCTACCATATCCCCTCTAGCAATTTTCATTGATATTCAGATATGATTTATTCAACTTGACAGGCATGAGATCCCATCTTAAAAAAAAAAGTTGCTTTCCTTTAACTGAGCTGAGCTGAGCATGTAAGAGCTTGATTTTCTCTCCATATTGTGTTCAAGAACATTTGAAGCATCTAAATATCTAAACAGAGGAAGCATCAATATCACTGTAAACAAATATTTTTGTCTAGTTATCCCCAAAATATTTCTATATGAAAATGTCCTCTCCTTTTTCTGCCTTGTACTCAAGCTCTGTAGATACCAAGAGAGATGGTCAAATGTTCCTTCAGGTAACAATTTCACATTATGAGCAATACATTTCAAACCCTACCAAATTTATATGGTCTCAGCGGACAAGATAATGACTGCAAACACAATACCTGATGTGTAAATTGGAGATACATTTGAAAAGAGAGAAAGAAAAACAGAAAAGAAAATGCATGAAAATTAATCGTACTCAAAACAAGTCCAGCAGTGTGATTGGACAGCTTGAAAATCTTCTTCCTCACCCCTCAATCCAAAGTGAATCAGTTCAAATAGTGGCCAAGAAAACATGTCAACAATCCATTGCAGCAAGTTCCTTTAGATTTGTCCTTCCAACGTTGTGTAGCTGTTCCCTTGGATGCACCTCCAACTTCATGTAAGAGCTTTGTCTGAGGCTCTTTATTTAGGAGTTGAACATTTTGATGCTGCATTTTATTATTTTGTTCTGCACCCAGTTATAGGTGCGTGGAAAATAAAACTACTATATTACTACCACTATCACTAGGTTTATATCCAACCTTCTTTCCTCCAAAAGAGATATTGACATACACAGCACACCTCCTTCCAATTCCTCTGACATAACAACCCTGGGAGGTAGGCTGGGGTGAGAGAAACTTCCAACAAATTTCCATGGCTGAAGTTGGACTAATCCATTACATTTAACCTTGGCATCCTCATCTCTTTTGTAATTTTTTGGGTAGAAATGGGTAAATGAACCTGCCTGGAGCAATTCTAGTTACTAATTTAAGTCATGGTGATGGATGTGGGGCTTCTTTGTGGTCCAGACAGAGCAGGATAGGTGGTACCTGTACTTGAGGATAAGTATTTCTGAAAAAGATGGACCCAGATGGAAGAAAATGTCTTAATTGCCAAGGATCTGCAGCCAAACCTGTTCTTGATTCTAAACAGTATGCTGAAGTTGGAATCCAGCATCACTGGTAGTGTTTATTCATTATAGGATTTCCATGATGTTAATAATAAACAACAACTGAAACACAGGTGTTTATGCTCTTCTGCTCACTCCAGATCTTTAGCAATCTAATTAGCAATCACTGTGGCATGAGAACTCAATTTCAGCTCACCTGAAAAGTCATATTGGCTGGGAATGCATGAAGATTAAAAGGCTCCAATAACCATTTCACTCCAATCTAGTAATTGGTTTGTTCAGGAGCACAACAGAGGTTAAGTTGTCTACTAGAAGAAGTGGGGTGGGGGAGCTATTAACCGAAGCACCTTTGTTTTGTCCTGACTTGTAATAGAAGGCAGTTGTTTTCTATTTCTTTTATAGCAGCCTGTTACACTGAAAAAGAAACTCCAAAACCACTATCATCATGTTTTCTGCATCATGCTCAGTATCCCAAATGTTCAGCTCACCCAGTTCCATCAACCATCACTTGCACACTGACTCGATTATGAAGACATAGCTTTACAACTGCAATCTACAGTTGGGTCATGTGTGTGTTTTAAGGGGTGATGCCTCCTTCCTTTTTCCATGACCTGTATAAGTAGACTCAACTGAGGTGCTGTTGTATGTGGAAGACAATCAAGACTCACCTTACTTCCTGTAAATTTAGTTTATTGTATAGTCTGCTAGTAGCATCATATGAGTGTTCACTGTGCTCATTTAGCTTTGGTTTGCAAGCCTTAATTGATATATGGACATGAATGGTGAGGGACTTTTTCTCCATCAAAAGCCACATTTCTGCAGGAGAAATATCTTGATGACTGCATCCTGTGGTAGTGGTGAATGGTACTGTTGCCAGAGATGGGTGAAATCAGAGGCATTCTAACCAAAAAATGCTAATTGGGGATCTGTAGGCTCCAAAGCATCTGTAGATCTCCAGGTGGAGGCATCCACAGTGGTGATCACTGGCTTCAAAATGGTGAGGGTGACTGGGTGAACAAGCCATGCCCCTTTTAAACAAGTGTTGTGCACCTTGCATGCATGTTTAAAGGGGCAGGGCTTTGACTGCATGGTTATACCCATCATTTTGAAACCAATGACCAGCCCTGTGGACACCTTTGCCCCAGATGAGATCTATGAAACCCTGAAATTAATGTATAATTTTTCAAAAAATATATGTAAAATGCCCAAATCTTGGAGATATGGGGCGAGATCTCAGAAATGCTTTGAGATCTTGGAGGTAAGATATTTCGGGATTGGGCCACTGCACACAATTACACCATGGTGCCTAGCACCTGAAAAAGTCACCAGACTTTGCTCTAACTGCTACATACAGACCTCACTATCTGGTTAACCTGGCTTAGCAAAGTTTCTAGCATTTGTATTTGTTTGGTAACCAATGCTCTAATGGAAAACTCTGTGTCTGTAAGTCAAGTGTTCGGTTTACTGAGATGAATATACAGGGCAGAGAGGATCAAACTTCAGTGTCAGGCTCCAATGATAATCCAAGAGCATTCCTTTTAAAAACACCTATAAATAATTTTTGAAAAGGAGGTGCTGAATTATTATCAAATACTCAAGACGCAACCCGTTTAGTAGAGATGAAAGTAGAGATGGCATAGGCAACAGAAAAAGGGTGTGTTTCTAGTAGTTATGAATCTGCTGCTATCCTGCAACTTTTCTCTTAGAAATGCAAAGGGAAATAGAATTAAGCAATGTTCCACTGTCAAGAATCTGGCAGAATAATACAATCACAAATGTCAAATGCCATGGACAAGTCAATGTCTATTGTTCCCTGGAGCCATTTCTTTTTGGAAAGCTGAGGCTCTACTATTAAATGTTAGCAGCTCTGAGGCTGTAAAAATGCAATGGACTGGAAGCAGTTTTAATTTTTATGAAAAAGAAATTAGAAGGGGAAAGCGAAAGGGCTCTTTTCTATTTATAATAATACAGGTTCCCATGCTATGCTCTCAGCTATTGCTTTTGGCCTAAGGCTTTAGCTGTAGCCCATCTGTGAGATGTATCTCATGTATATCACAGTTCCTTCAACAGCGTTGATGCTACAGAGAAACTTAAAATGGTCATGTTGGAAGAGGCTAATGCCCTGGAGGAATCCACTTTAGAACATCCCTGACACGTGACTTTCCAACTTCTGCTTGAACACATCCAGTGAAGGGGAGCCCTTCCATTTTCACAATGCTTTTAGTGTTAGGGAGTTGTTTCTCCCCTAACCTTAAAAAGGACGTCCTGTAATCTGGTGCATAAATGAATGCTCCTACATGTAACTCTACAGCAGTGTTTCTCAACCTTGGCAGCCTTCAGATGCGTGGACTTCAACTCCCAGAATTCCCCAGCCAACATGAAGGCCACACATCTTAAAGTTGCCAAGGTTGAGAAACACTGCTCTAGAAGATGACAATTCTGTCATTGTCACCTCCTGTCTTCTCCAGAATGAATGACAAAATAAATTACAATTTAAATGTGTATCCTCTCCATGGAAGTGGGGTGAGGTTGAATGAAGTTAGACCAGCCTCCCCTGATCAGCAGTATCAAAGAAAATATAGAAGAGGAAAGAATTGTCTTTCTGTTGGTAGTTCGGCAAAAATTATGATCAGCCCAGCAAAAAAAGGACATACTTCAGGAATCCATCTCTCTGTTTTACTTTCCTATCCCATAACCATCCAGGGAGGTACTCAGTCCTTTTTGGGACCCAACCATCAATATTGTAAGGTGCACAGCGTGAAATGAATGTGCATGCTCCTGAATCTTAGACATACATTTTCCTTGCCTTTTTTTATTTTAAGGACACGCGTAAGGCTAACTAAATTAAACCTTGAACTTTTCCATTTTTCCTAATGGATGGACATGCCAGTGAGGAAAGAACAGGAACAGAAGAAGAGGTGATCCACACCTTTAGCACGATTCGAGATTATTTAAGTGGCCATATCAAGCTGATCCAACTTTTTCTGATCACAAATATATATTTGGACATCCCAAAGATGCTTATGGTTTTTCTGGAAACTCAAAAGCTGTCATTGCTCCCCCCACCCATCCCCATATCAGAGTGTTGGTGAATGTGGACCTCATGCATATTCATTCTGCAAGGCTATTTTAGTTAACCAAATATCAGAGAGGTTATTCACAGTGCAACCTCGCCATTCTGTGGCCGCATCTGCTTGATGAGACGGTTGTGAGAAAGCCATGAATGAAACTGTACAAAATTGGACTAACCTTCCCTGCACAGTATGTCTGCATCAGGAGATTTTCCACCCGTCTTCAAAACATGCTATTTGCATATTTATTGCCTTCTTTATTTGTGTTTCTCGCTTTTATTTACCACCCTGCCTATTCTATTTCCACCTTATCACAATGTTCCTTAAGCACAGTTACTTTGTGCCCAGATGAAGGGCACGGAACAAATTTCACACTGTTTTCCTTGTCAGCATTTCAGTCAGCCATATAGATATCTACTTCTAAGGGTGTTGACTGCCTTAATCCCTTGCATCGCTTGTCTCCTTTTCTTTGGCTTTTGATTATTTTGCTTTCTTGTTGACCTTCTACAGCCTGTGGCTTTCAAGGAGGGAAAAAGGTCAGCCTTGGAGGTAGTGGTGGCAAGAGGGGAATAATAAAACATCTTGGTCATTAATGAAAGGATATTCAGTTTTGTAATGAGAAGGGTTTGGGGCAGATCCAAAGAACTCGAGCCAAAGGACAGCTGAAATTTCATGTATCCACCACCTACAAAGGGCTGCTGTAGACCAAAGGTCATAGGTTCTTATTTTGAACTACCGTATTAGTGTGCAAACAGATTACCCCATAACTATGAGAACAAGTATCTTTTAGGCTGTATTTACCTAAATTACCCCAAGATGAGTTCCTGAATGAAATAATACAACAGTAAGAACATAGTTATTGAACTGGAAGAGGGAATGCTACTGAGAAGGCCTCTCTGGAAGTTGCCCTCTGCATTTCAAAACATGGGGTCATACCAAACAAGGTATCCATGGATGATCTTGGGTGGTACCTATAGGACTGATCCTTTACAACTTCATAACAATGCCTAAGATCCTACGAGAGCAGGAAGGAGAACATTGTTTAATTTAGATCCACTTTTCTTGAACAGCACTTTTGGGTGAGTTGTGAAGTGTGGGCTGAGCCGAGTAGCTGGGAACAGTGCAAGGTCATTTCAAAGCCAACAGAAGCCCATCCCATCTAAGACACCCTAAAGAAAAGAACAAGAGTTCATCAGACTTCTTCAGAATGAAAGTTCAGGAAAACAGGCAAATGAAGGTCAGGGGGAAAAAAGAAAGAAAAGAACCTGGGTTTCATGAAGATGAAATCCCCTTCTATGCTGATTTATGCTGATGCCAGTAATCCATAGTTATCACTCACGGAGGCAGTATGCCATTCAGCACCAATTACTGGGAGACATGATTGGAAAGCCAATAGTCTTGCCGGTTGACATTCCATAGTGGCATAATAGGACAGAGAGGGGTATTCAGAAATGTGCCAACCTGGGTTTTAAATCTGGAACCAGCTGCAACCTCAGGGCCAGGGTGGTGGAGTAGCTCTAGTAATAAATTAAAAACAAAACAAAACTAAGAGAACTTCCCAAATGATTCCCTAAAACCTGACCATGCCCATCTGTATAACAGGGGCCATTTATTTATTTAAGTTTAAATATATAGAATATATTTTTTAAACATTTCACTATTTCTGTCCCTTGGATCCTTCGGGGCCAGTCTTCTGTTCTGTAGCTTCCTCAAGGGAAGATCCACATAATGTGTGTTGAAGGATTTTGTATTAAAGACTGGAAGATGCTATTGTGCTTAAAAATGGTGGGATTTGAAAGATGGGAAATAAGCATTTGCTTATGAAAATGAAAATGTTGACTCTAGTGCCAGCTTTGAGAAGTTTGTAGCTGTCCACCTTGAGGCTTCCTGAAGTCTGCTCCCCAGCTTTGGATGCACAGAAATCCCATGTCAGCAGACAACACTTATGCTTTTTAAAAACCTTTCCATTTCATAATTACATTCTCCATTAGATAAGCTGAATGCTACTTGTGCTTAGAATTTGCTTAATACAAACTCAAAGGATTTTTTTTTATTCCCTGAGAATGAATAAGCTGTTACAGAAATGATTTATAAAAGCAATCTTCCTATAAGTTCTACTTTTGTGCTACAACCTTAGAGGGGTTTATAAACTACTTTATAGTCACTTCCTGAGACATGAAGATAAAAATGACCTGAAATATAGAATTCTTATTAAGTAGATCAGTTTTGGAGAAGATGCAGCATTTTTCACAAAAGTAAAAGAACAAGGGGCTTATAAGGGTTTATGCCGAACACTTCCATGTTGCTCAGTTTGATTGTTAGATGCTAAAGAGAAAAGCCGAGCTTTGTTTTTTCAAGGCTGCTTTGTGTTGGGAAAACTTTTTTGAGGCTGGAATGTAAGAGAAAAATAGCAGGCAAGATGTGCTGATGTCCAGTATCTGATGCATAATACACATATTTTGGTAGGGACATGTTTGAGGAATATCACTGTTGCAACTCCTGAAAAAAACCTAACATAATCTCTTGGATCAGGAATTGGATTCCACATTTTCCCAAAAGGAGTGGCCATATTGTGAGACAAAAGAGAGGAATATCTCCCAGGCAACTGTTTATGGGTGTCATTAAAAGGTAGTTCTGTTTTAGTTACCAGTCATAGAATTTTAGGATCAGAAAAGGCCAATGAAGCTTTCAAGTCCAACTCTGGTCTACACAGGACTCCAGTTTAAAGCATGATTGACAAATGTATCTTCAGCTTCTGCTTGGACACAGCAGAAAAAGGGGAACTCAACAGCATTCTCATAATTGACTCCATTGACAAATTGCTCTTACAAGTAGGATATTCAACCAGAATCTAACTACTTGTAAATTAAACCTTTATTACATACCCTGCCTTTGGGGATGATAGAGAAAAGGCCATTGCTACTTTCTGTGTGACACCCTTCAAGTGTTTGAAGAGCACTATCACATTCTGCTTCAGCTGCCTTTTTCCTGAACATCAAACAGGAAGGGGCCAAGATGGCGACCAATTAGCAGCCACTGAACTAAGCTCCTGAACTGAGACTGGCCTCACCCCTTCTGGCTTAGCCCTGCAGCCTAAAAACACCATCCAGAGGCAAGAAAAGAACCCAGTCCAGCCCCAGTAACAACACTGGGATCCATAAATACAACAAAGCAGAGAAACAGATGAGGATTGACTCTTACCTTTGCACCACAGAGATGACAAAAAATGTGAGTAACAGATCTACAGCTTCAGGACCCCATTCACCCCCAAAGAACACAACAGTAACAAGACTGGCCTCCTCCCTGACCCTCCAGAGTTTCAGCCCAAGTCACTCCCCGGAGCAGGGAGGTAGATAAACACCAAACATATCCAGTTTCCTTAGGCATGGGATTTGGAGCACTTCTACATTGCTATCATTTCCATTACCCTATTCCTCAAAGGCAGATTGAAACTGACCCACATCTTCTTTGCCTCTGGTCTCTTTAGGTGCTGTAATAAATTTTCTATCTCTATCTCTCTTCTATCAATCATCTATCTAATGGCCATCTTCTTTGCCATAGAGCCTTGAGATGCTCAGAACATCAAGAGCCAATCCATCTATGTTTCTTCCAGCCAACCAATTAAACAGTACAAAAACCCAGCACTTAATCAACGTTCCATCCCTCACTCATGCTTTCATTTCATATCATGTGTATTGGTGCAGTGATTTCTCAAGGAAAAAAAAATGGTAGTGGTATTAATTGGGGGTGGGGTGGAGACATTCCCTTTGCACTTTAAAGCGCTATGAAATAATAGTCTCTTAGGAAAGGACTGCTAAGGCTGGTTCTCTACAAGAAGAAGAAGAATGCCAGAATTTCCAACAAGTAGAAAATCAGGTTGTTCACAAGTCCTGCGAAAGGGGGATTACTTCATGTGCTATTTGAGAGGCACCATAGCTGAGGCAGAGCTGAATGGGCTCTGCCGATGCACAGAGATGTGGTGTGGGATTATGCTGCATGTGCTGACTTGGGAACAGCCCAAAGATCTCAAGGGGCCAGTGTCCTTTTCACATTCTCATTACTTTTCTTGGCACCTGTTTCAGGATATTTTTTTAAGATGGTAGTCAAAGTAGGGACGCGGTGGCGCTGCGGGTTAAACCGCTGAGCTGTCGATTGGAAGGTCGGCGGTTCGAAACCGCGCAGCGGGGTGAGCTCCCGTTGTTAATCCCAGCTCCTGCTCACCTAGCAGTTCGAAAACATGCAAATGTGAGTAGATCAATAGGTAACGGCGTTCCGAGTCGTCATGCTGGCCACATGACCCGGAAGTGTCTATGACAACGCCGGCTCCAAGGCTTAGAAACGGAGATGAGCACCGCCCCCTAGAGTTGGACACAACTGGACTTTACGTCAAGGGAAACCTTTACCTTTACCTTAGTCAAAGTAGGGTCTGACTAATTCAGGGATAGCTGTCCTGACAGCAAGATCATCATAGGCATTGGATAATTGGATCAGAAGATTTGGTGATGGCCCCTTCTATGTCCCCTGATTTTCTGCAGTTACCTGACCATCCTGATCTGTGACACCATCCCTACTGACATAATAATTGCTCTGTCTCTCTTTCTCACACACATGGATAAACACACACACACACACAGATACACTATAGTAATTTTCTGAAGGAAAAAAAAACCTCAGAAGCTTCCAGGGGTTTTCACTGAGCTGATATCTTGTGTATATACTTCAGCCATCTGTTACTGCTGCAGATGAATTTAGACTGACTGCATGACAACATTTGCACCTGATAAAACATCACATGAAGGGTTTTTTATTATTTTATATAATGTACCACCAATAGTTTACACGGGTGTTTTTTAAGGGCAGACAAGCTGAATTAGACAGGTGTTTGACTTCAGCCAGTTTATATTCTGAGTCGGTTAACAGAGGGAGATAGAGGAGTAAATATAAGGGAGGTGGGAGAATGCAGGGAAATAGATGTTTAATTTTTTTTTATCATAGCTGAAAATAATAAAGGACAGGACTCAAATTAATGAATTTACATTTCAAACCACATTATTTCTTGAACAAAGCATCTTGTGCATCACAGCGATGTTTAGTCCTTTGATTCATCCTTAGGGAAAACTTACCTTGATTTCCCTCTTCCTCTTTTTTTTTGCTGGTTTAGAACAAGAAAAATCAATTACCAAGATAGTTTGGGAGGGATAGCTGGGGAGTCTCTTATGCTGTTCCAGCTCTTTAAAATTGATTTACAAAAGAGCTTTTATAGCCCCACTAAAAAGCCTGCCATCACAAATGGTTCACAAAACTTTAACTGTACCAGGAGGGTTTGAATTATTCTTTCAAGAGGATGAGTTGTCTGGATTTTACACCAAAATTCTCTACAGTGCACCTCATCCAAGGGTGGCTTTGATAGTCTGTTCCTTTAATACAGAGAAAGACGAGGTTGAAGAAGGGGGAAAGGATACAGGAGCATGAAATGTTTAATTGTGTTCACCTAAAATTGATCAAAAAGCCTTTTGCAGGAAATGAAATTAGAGAGCAAAAGGGAAGGAGAAGAAAAGAGGAGAGATACCACAGAATGCTGTGGTGGAGAAAGCATACAGGAAACTTTCTGTCCCAGAAAGAGACAATCTACAATCCTGAATGCAATATTACTGTATGTGATCTGGAATTAATCTCATGGAACCCACAACCACAAGCTGTGGTAAAAGCTACTCCCTTCCTGTATAACTCTCCCTTTCTGATAATGCTCAGTTGAAGAGGACATATCTACTGGTGACGTGGTTAATTAGCCACAGTGTCTAAGGAGGAAATCACTACAAACTCTAACTTTTCAGATGTTGTTGATCAACACCACCATCCATTAGCATTGTCCATGCAGGCTGGGGCTGTTGAGAGTTGAACTACAACTTCCTTACACAGCCTACAATCCCTAAATATATATGTGTGATGTCATAGTCTTCCTCTGTGACTACTGCATTCATTTTCCTCTCCTCTGCCCAACTACTTTAGCAGAGTGGGCCCTACCAGGAGGCAGAGTGAAATGATCACCACAGGAAGCAGATTCTGAAGGGTACCTATTTCTGCAGATACCCATTTCCTTGACCCACCTGACTCCTCAGCTGCCTCTGTCTTTAGGCATACTCTCTGAGCACCAAAAAAACAAAAAAAAGTTCCAATGGTCAGTCTAAGCCTAAAATGGAGAGGGGGCGCCATCTTGCTCTTCTCTCTGGTGCAAAGGGTTCACAAGGTAAAACGCCTGAGATAAAGACTAGAGGAAACATTTCGTTCCAACCGGTTTTCTACTGAGATGTTGTAATGACTGCCTATCCAAATCAACAACCAGACTCACATAGAATTCTATGGAAATCTAATTTAATGATGAAGAGTATGCAGAATCACAGGCAAAGCTGAGAATACCAAAAGCGCACGATTTCTCCCAATTAAACCATAAGCAAACCCAGACCCCTGGTTTAATTAATTAATCAATCAATCAATCAATCATATTTTTATGACCGCCCATCTCCCCCGCACAGGGGACCCTGGGCGGTTCACAATAAAAACAATTTAAAATTTGATAAAATCATAAATAATACCAGTGGCCAATAAATATATAAAGTTCAATTACTGTATTGAATATTAATTACTGTAAGTGGCTGTAGAAGGTAGGGTTCTGGTCTCCCTCACAGTCCAAATAGCACTGCACAGAGGCCAGCAATCAGATGGAAGGGGACAGTCCACCATGAAACCTGAAGGGCCAGTTGAAGCCAAGCAGATCAACAAATTGGATCAGGTTCTTTCTAAGCCCCTTCTCTGCACATCTTATGTTAAACACAGTGAAGGGTCTTGTGCTGGGATAAGAGTGAAAACATTGTTTCATATTAGAACACCTAATGTTGACTTCTGGTTGCTCAGCACCTGGCAGATGATCGTTGTCGGGAGGATACATCCCCTACAAATAACTAGTGGTGTATATTTGTGCTGCAGAAAGAAAAGCATGATCAGCAGGCTGTGATTCAGACAGGCACAAAATACATGGACTTTCCTTTGTATCCAAGTATTTTGCATGACGGATAGTCCATCAAGTTAGCTGAGTTTTTTGTCACCTGTTCTGAAACTCCTGACTGAATCTATATCTCAATTCCTCTCTTCTATTACTGAAGATATACAGTACAAGACTGTCAGTACAATTCCATTCCTCTGCAGGTGTTCAGATCGGTTGCTGGCAATCTTTGGGTAACGACCTTGGCCAGGCATCTTTAGTCCAAACATGAATTCCTTCGCACTTGCATCATCCAGCTTCCTGCCTGGTACAAACTAACAACAGCAGCTCCCTCCTGTTCAGCAACACGTGTCAGCACCAACATGGCATCTGAACTTGTTACGATGTTTCAGGAACATTGGAACAGGAACCATGACAGATGTTCTCCTCCCCTCTACCCCAAATTTGCAGGGTTTTACTCAAGGAGGTAGTGGTTACAAATAGGATTCTTTTCTGCCTTTTGAGATGACATCGCCAATCTGAGACATCTTTGAACTCTGCTCCCTCACTGTTTGGCTCATGTAGAGCTGGGCTTAGCAACAGATCCTCTGATGCATTGTTCAATTAGTTTATTCCCACAGTAGTTCCTGCATTTAGAGATTCAGATGCTTATGCCTTTTTCAAGCGTAGCCGCAGGCCCGTTGCCATCTTACCCTGCTGCTGACTTTTTTCCCGCAACTGCTAAAGGCCAAATAATCACCATCATTTCAAGCTGATGGTGCAGTTCTTTCCCCTGGGGAGTGCTATTCAAATTCAATCAGTCATACTAACAACTGTTTCATAATTACAAAATGGGAATCTAGTACACTGGTCTGTTTTAAACACACATGCATGAATCGTGTGGGCTTGTTCTCAAATGGAATTACTTGTAAACTGACCATGCCATCTGCCAAACATCACTCAATGAAGCTTGTGTTAGGCACAATCAAAGTTGGGCATGATCTGTGCTTGGCTGATTGCACCCATTTTGTCTTATTTGTGAACTGTGTTAGTCTGGTGACTTGGAAAAAATACAGGCATTGCAATGTTAATTAAAAATGGCTGAGTTTGGTTGATAGTCGATGGAATTTGATGATTCAGAGAAACTGGGTTGGTATGGGGAAAGTCAGGTATTTGTGCATTGCCCAAGCCTTTTGCTAACCCAAAACAGTGCGTACAAATAGAAAATATCATCATGCAGAGCCTGTTGCTAGATTACACTGAGTAAAATTTGGTCACATGGTGCAGAATATTTCAACAGTCTGAACGTGGAAGAGAAGAAGTGGATTGAGGAAGAACTTTATTAAAAAGTAATGCAGGAAGAAATGAAATGAACAGACTTATCCATCCATGGAATAATATAGTATTTTGTCATTGCCATAATTTCCCCACAGTAATCATTTTAATTCATGCAAAACCACGGCATTGCATCATAGCTTTATCTTACCAGCTCCATTAGAAACATTCCCTCACTAAATTCTGGCTGATGGTAGCAGATGGCTGGATGCTCCGTTTACTACTGCATGAACCAAAACACAATCTTATTTTGCTACTTCAGGTTTTGTGACGTAATCCTAAATTGCATTTATAAATGTATATTTTGGGGGAAAGTGTGCAAAATTCATGAAAACAAGGGACAGAATAATGTCACACTGGGATTTTTTTTTTTTTTGCAGCCTTGTGTGAATATTAGCTATATTTGCATCCAAAACCCATGCTAGGTGAATTTTTCACCATACTGTTTCTATTTCAGAACAGATATTCCCCACACCCCAAAAATAAAACAGTGTTTGTGTGTGTGGGGGGGGGGGGAGAAAACTACAGGTTTATAGTCTGAGATGCTTTGTTTAAAAAAACCATCTCTTTTGATCTTATCTTTCATTTGTTGCATTTCCATGGTGAGAATGAAAGCAGAGTAAGCAAACTTTTCACTGAAGAGTGTGAAATTAGCATCTTTGTTGCTCAGAGCGAAATTTGAACTGAATTATTATGTCATGGACTAGAAACAGTTGGACGTATTTTCTTTTTTTAAAAAAAACCCACCTCACTTCAGTTCCCATAAATGGTTTAAATGAATACTTGTGTGTTAATCTGATGCTTCTGCTTTTCAAAATACATGACATATTGAAAGGTGGCGGCTGTAGCAAGGTTTCTGGGCTAACTTTATTTTTTCAGCAGTGCTTCTGATGGTTGAACTGTTGTATGAAATACTTCATATGAAATACTTATGCCTCGAATCAGCATGTGAGTGGAGATGTGGACCTTCGCCGATTAACCTTCACCAATGGTGCTTCCCCTTCCCCTTGAAACCTCCAAATCCCTGAGGAATTTAGGCAGATACTAGGTGCTATATCCAGCCTCTTGGTAGCAGGGCCCAGTTGTGAACTTATATCACAAAGACCTCAGATTCTGCTCGGTTGCTCAGTCTGAACACGCCGTCTCCTTAGGAAAGGCCTAAGCTGTGTCCTCACTGCTCTTGTCCTGTTCATTTGTATTGCCAGCTTGGATGTGCTTCGTATCCAAAGTGGGCTGCTAGTGGTAGGAAATTTAAGACACAAACATTCCCTTAGACTCAGAAATGCATATTTAGGACATCTAACAGTTGCTGGCAGTTGTACACATACAGACTTAACATGTAATACATGTCTGCATATTGGGGAGATGTGGCTAATCTAACCTATTATGCGGAGATCATAGGATTCTGTTGGGCTTCATTTGCCAACCATGCTAGCAAACCTTATAGGAATGCCAACCAAAGCCAAGCAAATCTGTTTATTCATCAACCAGGATTCAAAATACCTGCTATTACTAATCAATCCCACAGACTTGCTGAGCAATGCTTGATATTGACACATGATTGTGCATGACAATAACCTGTCACCTGCAGCAGACTGAACAGTTGGCTCTTAGGATTAGGTTAGATAATAAACCCAATGTTATATGTCACTGAAAAGACTCCTCTTGCCAAGAAAACATATCACCTGAAGAGGTAATTTCTGTATTGGGTGCCTGAGGCGACTTCATCTGTTCTTACACTTCTTGTTCAAGTGATGCAACAAGATTAACTACCGGATCCAATTCCTCTTGTTGAGTCCGATTCTACCAGCATTCTTCTGTTTTGTTGACAAGAAGTCTTGGATGCAGCCAGTTGAACTAACTCCATATGAAGCCAAGGGAGTTTTGGCACAACTTAGAATCTCCAGGAGAGTCCATATAATAGATGCTCTGCATTATCATGTCAGTTTTGGCCTTGCTAAGATATTTCTTCAGCAAAGGATCGTTACCTTGTCGTGGTGCTGGAGCTTGAGCACCTCAATGATGCCATGAGCTAAACCGTGAAGGGCCACGCAAGATGGGAAGGTCATGACAGAGAGGTCAGACTAAATGTGATCCCTGGGGAAGGTAATGGCAACCCACCCCAGTATTCTTGCCATGAAAACTCAATGGATCAGTACAACCAGAGATATGTCGGTATACCATCGGAAGATGAGACCCCCAGGTCGGAAGATGGTCAAAATGCTACTGGGGAGGAACAGAGGATGAGTTCAACTAGCCCCAGACATGATGACGCAGCTAGCTCAAAGCTGAAAGGATGGCTAGCAGCCGACGGTGCTGGTGGTGAACGGCGAATCTGATGTTCTAAGGATCAACACGCCATTGGAACCTGGAATGTAAGATCTATGAGCCAGGGCAAATTGGATGTGGTTATTGGTGAGATGTCAAGATTAAAGATAGACATTTTGGGCATCAGTGAACTGAAATGGACTGGAATGGGCCACTTCACAACAAATGACCACCAGATCTACTACCGTGGACAAGAGGACCACAGAAGGAATGGAGTAGCCTTCATAATTAATAGTAAAGTGGCTAAAGCAGTGCTTGGATACAACCCAAAAAACGACAGAATGATCTCAATTCGAATTCAGGGCAAGCCAGATGACATCACAGTGATCCAAATATACGCCCCAACCACAAATGCTGAAGAAGCTGAAGTAGAGCAGTTCTATGAGGATCTGCAGCACCTGCTGGACAACACACCTAAAAGAGATGTTATTTTCATCACGGGAGACTGGAATGCTAAGGTGGGCAGTCAAATGACACCTGGAATTACAGGTAAGTATGGCCTGGGAGAACAAAATGAAGCAGGACATAGGCTGATAGAATTTTGCCAAGACAACTCACTCTGCATAACAAACACTCTCTTCCAACAACCTAAGAGACGGCTTTATACATGGACTTCACCAGATGGACAACACCAAAATCAGATTGACTACATCCTTTGCAGCCAAAGGTGGTGGACATCTGTACAGTCAGTAAAAACAAGACCTGGAGCTGACTGTAGTTCCGATCACGAACTTCTTATTGCACAATTTAGGATCAGACTAAAGAGATTAGGGAAGACCCACAGAACAGCTAGATATGAGCTCACTAATATTCCTAAGGAATATGCAGTGGAGGTGAAGAATAGATTTAAGGGACTGGACTTAGTAGATAGGGTCCTGGAAGAACTATGGACAGAAGTTCGCCACATTGTTCAGGAGGCGGCAACAAAATACATCCCAAAGAAAGAGAAAACCAAGAAGGCAAAATGGCTGTCTGCTGAGACACTAGAAGTAGCCCAAGAAAGAAGGAAAGCAAAAGGCAACAGTGATAGGGGGAGATATGCCCAATTAAATGCAAAATTCCAGAGGTTAGCCAGAAGAGATAAGGAATTATTTTTAAACAAGCAATGCATGGAAGTGGAAGAAGACAATAGAATAGGAAGGACAAGAGACCTCTTCCAGAAAATTAGAAACATCGGAGGTAAATTCCAGGCAAAAATGGTATGATCAAAAACAGAGATGGCAAGGACCTAACAGAAGAAGAAGAGATCAAGAAAAAGTGGCAAGAATATACAGAAGACCTGTATAGGAAGGATAACAATATCGGGGATAGCTTTGACAGTGTGGTCAGTGAGCTAGAGCCAGACATCCTGAAGAGTGAGGTTGAGTGGGCCTGAAGAAGCATTGCTAATAACAAGGCAGCAGGAGATGACGGCATCCCAGCTGAACTGTTCAAAATCTTGCAAGATGACGCTGTCAAGGTAATGCATGCTATATGCCAGCAAATTTGGAAAACACAGGAATGGCCATCAGATTGGAAAACATCAACTTATATCCCCATACCAAAAAACGGGAAACACTAAAGAATGTTCAAACTATAGAACAGTGGCACTCATTTCACATGCCAGTAAGGTAATGCTCAAGATCCTGCAAGGTAGACTTCAGCAATTCATGGAGCAAGAATTGCCAGATGTACAAGCTGGGTTTAGAAAAGGCAGAGGAACTAGAGACCAAATTGCCAATATCCACTGGATAATGGAAAAAGCCAGGGAGTTTCAGAAAAACATCTATTTCTGTTTTATTGACTATTCTAAAGCCTTTGACTGTGTGGACCATAACAAATTGTGGCAAGGTCTTAGTGGTATGGGGATACCAAGTCATCTTGTATGCCTCCTGAAGAATCTGTATAACGACCAAGTAGCAACAGTAGGAACAGACCACGGAACAATGGACTGGTTTAAGATTGGGAAAGGAGTACGGCAGGGCTGTATACTCTCACCCTACCTATTCAACTTGTATGCAGAACACATCATGCAACATGCTGGGCTTGAGGAATCCAAGGCTGGAGTTAAAATCACTGGAAGAAACATTAACAATCTCAGATATGCAGATGATACCTCTTTGATGGCTGAAAGCGAAGAGGAACTGAGGAGCCTTATGATGAAGGTGAAAGAAGAAAGTGCAAAAGCTGGCTTGCAGCTAAACCTCAAAAAAACCAAGATTATGGCAACCAGCTTGATTGATAACTGGCAACTAGAGGGAGAAAACGTAGAAGCAGTGAAAGACTTTGTATTTCTAGGTGCAAAGATTATTGCAGATACTGACTGCAGTCAGGAAATCAGAAGACGCTTAATCCTTGGGAGAAGAGCAATGACAAATCTCAATAAAATAGTTAAGAGCAGAGACATCACACTGACAACAAAGGTCCGCATAGTTAAAGCAATGATGTTCCCCGTAGTAACATATGGCTGTGAGAGCTGGACCATAAGGAAGGCTGAGAGAAGGAAGATCGATGCTTTTGAACTGTGGTGTTGGAGGAAAATTCTGAGAGTGCCTTGGACTGCAAGAAGATCAAACCAGTCCATCCTCCAGGGAATAAAGCCAGACTGCTCACTTGAGGGAATGATATTAAAGGCAAAACTGAAATACTTTGGCCACATAATGAGAAGACAGGACACCCTGGAGAAGATGCTGATGTTGGGGAGAGTGGAAGGCAAAAGGAAGAGGGGCTGACCAAGGGCAAGGTGGACAGATGATATTCTAGAGGTGACGGATTCGTCCCTGGGGGAGCTGGGGGTGCTGACGACCGACAGGAAGCTCTGGCGTGGGCTGGTCCATGAAGTCACGAAGAGTCAGAAGCGACTGAAGGAATAAACAACAACAAGGTATTTCATCTTGTGTCTTTGAAAGAGCTATGTATTATTGGTGAGAGAAGATCATAGCAACCTGTATTGTATCTGCTATCTGTGTGTCTCTTGAAGAGACATTAATCCCTTTGGCCTTTTTTTCATTTGGAACAATGATGATGTTAGAAAAGAGTTGCCTAAGATAATATATAACAGTGGGTGGGGTGCGGTTCAGAGGATCTCCTTGAACTTTCAGTACACTTGGAGAACATTTCAACAAAGAACCCCATTCATGCATGTGTTTATTTAGCAGACAAATACCAACAGTCTCACTTATAAGCACTCCTGTGTTCTTCGACGGTGTTCATAGAAATATTAGCCAATCAAGTCCTGAAAATACTGGGTCACAAACTGATGCACCGCCAGTCATCTTGCATAATAAAATGGATCCTAGCCCACCAGCCATGGCAGTACATTCATAAATTATTGGGTCAAGAGTTATCCCCTCTGGAAATGTTGAGATGCATATACTGTGCCTTTCAGAACAAAGGAATTCTCCAAGGACAATAAGAGAGGCAGCACAATTAGTTTTATGTACTTATTCTTCTCCCTTTTAAAATAGTTCTGAACTAAAGTCATCACTACATAATAAGCATCAGTAGCACAGCATCAAATAAAGCATAAGCGTCTATAGAATAAAGCCAGGAGAGCAATTTAATTACTGAAAACATTGAAATCTATTTGGAAACAGGGTACTTAAGCTATATGTATGAAACTTGGGGTCAGAATAAAATTATTTGCTGTATGCCTTCCAGAATGCTTTCACTTTTCTCTTCCTCACCTTTCAGCTTTTAGAAGGCACAGTGGCTTTAAAATGACTGGGGTATTGAAAACAATCCAAATTAAAATAAAAGCCTCAGCATCCACTAATGGAATAGCTTGATCTTCATCAAACCCTAAATAAGAGAGTAAGCCAGAGTAATTTCTTCATCCTGAGTGTCATGAGTGCCATTGAGCTGAAGACATCAGCGCAATGGCACACATGACAATAACAAGGAAATAGGGGAAGGGGCTCAAGATAAGTAGCCATCAACTTACAAAGACTGAAGGACAAGAGACAATGGCTAAACGGATCGCGAGGCACACCCAAGCTGTTAGCGCTAACGCAACGGAGATCGCCCAGCTGACAGCAATCACCGGAGGAATAGGGAAACCGATGATGGGCGATCCCGGAATGCCAGCGGGGCCTCGCAACCCCTCACCTACCAGCAAGACAGCGTGTTGGACAAAGGGGGGTGACGTAACCGCGAGTGAGGGGGCGCTGACCGGTGCGGGGTATTTAAACCCCGCACCGGCGCGCTCCTGTCACTCTCAGCTTTTTTCCTATACTGTATCTACACTGCGAATAAACCAGAGCCTGTTTCACGGAATCAGCGTCTGTGTATTACTCGGAGGTAGGCAGCGCATGACATAAAGCTGAGAGTCATAAACTCAGCCTCGCCGAGCCCCACCGGACGACAATGAGCCGCGGGAGGAGTAGACGGCGAGAAGACCAGGAAGATGAGGCCGGCGCGACGCGGACAAGGGGGGCGAGCCGCACGGCAAGAAGCAGAGGAGGACCGATCGAGGCCAGAGGCACCGCGGACTCCCGGAGCCATGGACGCCCACCCGACCCAACCCAAGCCTCAGCTCCAACCCCAAGGGGAGATGGCGACGGAGGCAACCCGACCACGGGAGGGAGCAACATACCTCCCGAGACCAGCGGAGAACCCCGCGCCCCACATCGCACCCCAGCAACGGGCATGGAGCGGCAGCCCAATGGCGGTAAGCACGGGGGAGGACGATGAAGCAACCCAGCAGACGGCGGAAGAAGTGGACCAACGGCCGAGAGAGACTGAACCCCACCGGCAACCCACCCCCGCCGACACACCGACGGAACCGGCCCCAGCGGCGGCGCGGATCGCGGACGAGGACGCACAAGCTAGACTCGCGGCCATAGAGACCCAACTGAAGGAACTCCGGACCATGCTTCAGTCGCTCATGCCCCCCGCGCCGCCCAACGACGTCCCCGCACAGGTCCACACCCCGAGCGAAGCGCCGAACCCCCACGGGCCAAATGAAGGTCAACAGACAGTCCAGGCGGACGACACCACAGGCCAGGAAGCGAGAGGAAGGGGTGCACAAAACACCCGGGCCCCAAAGGACTTCCCCATCTTCTTTGATGGGAACCCCGCAAAACTGTCGTTCTTTATCACGAACGCCAGGGAGTTCATGGGGAGGCACGGACACTCCTACGACTCCGAAGCGGACAAGATCGCTGCCGTGGCGATCAAACTACAAGACCGGGCGGCGGACTGGTACGTCCAACTGTACGAGTCCAGCTCCCCCGCCCTCGCCAACTTCCCCGCCTTCATCAATGAGATGAAAAGCTACTTCGAGGACCCACTAGCCAAAGTGAGGGCGAAAAGCGCACTCCAAAGACTTAAACAGGGCACACGCACTGTCCCAGACTACGCCCTCGAGTTCAAAGCCCTCGCGGGGAAGGTCAACGACTGGTCCGAGACCACCCTGCTGGAAATGTTCAAAAGGGGGCTCAACCGTGACGTATTTCAATGGGCCCTCTACCGCGACGACCCAGAAACTCTACACGGGTGGATCCACCTCGCGGGGAAAGCAGAACACGCACACCGCACCTTCCTCATGACAACTACGGAAGACACGAACAACACCTGCAAAAAGGTACCCGCATCACACGTGGGGACGGCCGGCCCCACATACCCAAAGAAGAAATTTAATCGGGGGCCCTGCGGGAGGTGTGGAAAACTAGGGCACAAGACGGCAGATTGCTTCGCCAACCGACCGCCGACTAGTGTGCCTAAACCCACCCCGAAAACTAGCCCCAAACCACCTAACCCGCCGCTGCCCCCTCACCGCCGAATGACCGGAGCCACAGCGACACCAGAGGAAGGCTGGGATGCCTACTGGGGGGAAGAGGACGACGTAGAACCAGACCAGCCGGCGGGAAACGCTCCCCACCTGCCCTGAAACGCGTTGCGAGGCAGGCGGTGGGACAGCAGCGCGGACCACCTCGACGGAACGGCGAAAGCTCCCTGATAATGGCGGCAATCAAACTCTCTGCCGGCAACGGAGCCACCACGGCCGTGGCACTAGTGGACTCGGGGTGCTCAAAAAACCTCATCCACCCCGACTTAGTCGCCAAACTCGACCTCTGCTGCTTCCCCCTCCCCACGCCATTGGCATTCCACCAGCTGGACGGCTCTACAGCGGGAGGGAAACCAGCCATGATGCAAACCGAGCCGGTCACCCTGCAAATGGGCACTCACACCGAACGCACATCGTTCATCGTCACCCACATCGGACGACCCATTGCAGTCCTGGGAATGCCATGGCTCGCAACAAACAACCCGCGCATCGACTGGGAGACCCGCACCTTCACATTTGGCGACGGCGAGTATCGGGCACCAGTTCCGGCGGGCAGAACCAACCCCACTGTGGGACGAGCAGAGGCGACTACACAGGACAACGCCGCTACCACAGCAGACCTACCGGAACAATACGCCGACTTCTCCGAGGTCTTCGGAGAGGCGGAAGCTGACCAACTACCCCCCCCCACCCTGCTGCCCGACGTCCCCTTATCTAGACCGAAGATCTACTCGATGACCCCGAAGGAGATGGCAACCCTCCGGGAGTTCATCGATAAAAACCTAGAGAGGGGATTCATAGAGCCAGCATGCTCACCGGTCGGAGCCCCCGTCTTATTCCGGGAGAAGAAAGACGGCACCCTACGGCTCTGCACCGACTACTGGGGCCTAAACGCGGCTTCCCTGTCCAACAAATACCCCTTACCCCTGGTGAAAGACATGCTCGCCCACCTGTCCACGGGCAAAGTCTTCTCCAAACTGGACCTTCGCGAGGCGTACTACCGCATCCGAATCAGGGAGGGGGACGAATGGAAGACTGCGTTCAACTGCCCCCTAGGCGCCTTCCAGTACAAAGTGCTGCCGTTCGGACTCGCAGGGGCCCCCGGGGTGTTTATGCAGCTCATCAATGAGGTCCTGCATAAACACCTGTTCAAAGCGGTCCTTGTCTACATAGACGACGTCCTTATCTACACTAAAACGCACAAGGAACATGTGACCCTAGTCAGGCAAGTCCTCGACAAACTCAGAAGGGCGCAGCTCTATGCCAAACCCACAAAGTGCGAATTCCATAAAGCGCGCCTAGACTACCTGGGGTACCGAATCTCCGGAGACGGCATAGAAATGGACCTCGCAAAAGTCGAGGCGGTGCTGAACTGGGAACGCCCCCGCAACAGACGCCAACTCCAGAGCTTCCTCGGCTTCGCGAATTTTTACAGGTCATTCGCCCGGGGGTTCGCAGAGATAGCCCTCCCCCTAACGGACCTCCTCAAAACCAAAGGGGTGGGGGACACCCGAAGCGCCAAGAACCCGGGCACAGTATTGAATTGGACTCCTGCGTGCCAGACCGTATTCAACAAGCTGAAAGCGCTGTTCAACACGGAGCCAATCCTCGCGCACCCGGACCCAGAACGGCCGTTCGTGGTCCAAGCCGACGCCTCAGACTTCTCCCTGGGGGCCATCCTACTCCAAAAGGACCCCACAGGACTCCTGAAACCATGCGCCTACCTGTCGAGGAAATTTTCCGAGACAGAAAGGCGATGGCACGTCTGGGAGAAAGAAGCCTTCACGGTAAAATCGGCGCTAGAAACATGGCGACACCTACTCGAGGGAGCCACCCAACCATTTGAGGTCTGGACCGACCACCGGAACCTCGAGGCCCTCCGAACGCCCAGACGCCTCAGCCCAAAACAGGTCCGATGGGCCCAATTCTTCAGCCGCTTCAACTTCCAGCTGAAGTTCATGCCGGGTAAAAAGAACTTCCTGGCTGACGCCCTTTCCCGACTGCCCCAAGACGAAGAGCCCACCCCAGACACCATTGGGACGGTCCTATCCGCCTCGCAACTGGGGATGGCCGTGACCACCCGGAGCGGCGCTCGGAGGCAGCTCGACTCTACGGCGCAACCGACGGCGGGACAACCTGTGACCAGACGACGCCAACCGCAACTACCAGGGGGGATACGCACGGACCTCACCGCCGCCCTCAAAACCGACCCCTGGTTCCTGGCAAACCCCGACAAGGTAACGATGGCACAGGACCTGGCATGGGGGGAAGGCAGAATCTATGTCCCGGACTCGCAACGCCAAGCGATCTTGCATAGATCACACGACGCCAAGCAAGCGGGACACTTTGGGTTCCTTAAGACCCTACACCTAACAAGGCGTCAATTCTGGTGGCCCGCGCTAAGACGAGATGTGAAAGCATATGTAGCGTCCTGCCCAACGTGCGCTAGGGCCAAACGGGCACCAGGCAAACCCGCGGGGCTTTTACAACAGGTGGCAGAACCCTCCCGCCCATGGGAGGAAATCTCCATGGATTTTATAGTGGACCTCCCACCCAGCCAGACGAAAACGGCCATTTGGGTGGTGAAGGATTATTTCTCGAAACAGGCCCACTTCATCCCCTGCACATCGGTCCCATCCGCACAACAACTAGCCAAACTCTTCCTCATCCACGTGTACAGGTTACATGGATGTCCCGCACGTGTGGTGACCGACAGGGGCACACAGTTCACTTCTAAATTCTGGCGGGCCTTCCTAAAGCTGACGGGGACCCAACAGGCCCTATCCACTGCCTGGCACCCCCAGACGGATGGAGCCACAGAGGTCCTCAATGCCACCCTAGAGCAATTCATACGCTCATATACCAACTATCATCAAGACGACTGGGCCGAACTGCTCCCGTTCGCCGAAGTCGCATACAACAACGCCGTCCACACGAGCACGGGGAAAACTCCGTTTGAGGTAGTCTCGGGGCGTGACTTCGTCCCCATACCGGAGCTACCACAACCCCCGGAACCCCAGGTGGACGCTAGCGACTGGGGATGGAAGATTGCGGAATCGTGGCCAATAATCACGGCAGCGCTGAAGGATGCACAGGCGGCCTACAAAGAGCAGGCCGACAAGCACCGGTGCCAACAACCGACGTTCCAGGCGGGGGATATGGTCTACCTATCCACCAAATTCCTAAAGTCACCCCAACCCTCGAAAAAACTGGGGCCTAAGTACATCGGGCCGTTCCGAGTCACGCAGATAGTGAACCCGGTGGCAATACGCTTGGACCTGCCACACAACCTATGGAGACTCCACCCGGTGTTCCACACCAGCCTCCTGAAACCGGCAACCACCTCTCGATGGCACCCAAGCACGCCACTGCCCTCACCGGTGATGATCGACGGGCAACATCACTTTGACGTAAGGGACAAACTCGACTCTCGCAGGCAACGGGGAACTTTACACTATTTGGTCAGGTGGAAACACTTCCCCCACCCAGAATGGGTGGTGGCGCACAACGTTAACGCGCCTGACCTGACCCGGTCTTTTCACCGGGCATACCCCGACAAGCCAAAACCAAGACTAGCAAACCGTCACCTGCATAACCCCTCCCCCGCGGGCCCCCCCGCCTACCGTGCCCCAAGGGAAAGGGCCCCCCCAAGCCCGCGACTTGGGTGGACCTCCCCCCCCGGGACTCACCCCCCCCGCCCCGGGCCCACGAGGCAGTAACAAGCGGTCGCCAGCACCCTCCCCCCGCCCCGGGCCCACGGGGGAGTGGCAAGCAAGTCAACAGTGCATCCTGGGGGCAACGCCCAGGAGCACACATAACAAAGGCGACGCACTTAGAATAAAAAAGAAGGGCCCTACCTGGAGCTGATAAGCACCCGACCAGCCACGCCTCTCTCCTCGTCGAACTGAGCCAAACAAACAGGGTGTGGCTGGAGCATGCGCACGCCCAGGGTGTGACCTGGGCATGCGCACGAAGAACACACCCTAGAGAGGCACGTGGTAGAGGGTGGAACAAAGGGAGGGGCGAAAAATACTCCGGCGGGAAATTCAAAAAAAAAAAAAAAAAAAAACCATTTTGACAGCTCTCCTGGTAAAAAACCAGAAAACCGGGGGGGGGGCACTATTCGGACAAGGGGCAGTATGTCATGAGTGCCATTGAGCTGAAGACATCAGCGCAATGGCACACATGACAATAACAAGGAAATAGGGGAAGGGGCTCAAGATAAGTAGCCATCAACTTACAAAGACTGAAGGACAAGAGACAATGGCTAAACGGATCGCGAGGCACACCCAAGCTGTTAGCGCTAACGCAACGGAGATCGCCCAGCTGACAGCAATCACCGGAGGAATAGGGAAACCGATGATGGGCGATCCCGGAACGCCAGCGGGGCCTCGCAACCCCTCACCTACCGGCAGGACAGCGTGTTGGACAAAGGGGGGTGACGTAACCGTGAGTGAGGGGGCACTGACTGGCGTGGGGTATTTAAACCCCGCACCGGCGCGCTCCTGTCACTCTCAGCTTTTTTCCTATACTGTATCTACACTGCGAATAAACCAGAGCCTGTTTCACGGAATCAGCGTCTGTGTATTACTCGGAGGTAGGCAGCGCATGACACTGAGATTCACAACTGGAAGTCCTAAGGCTAAAATGGTCCATCAAACATTGGCTAGAGTTCCAAGAAGTATCTAAAACTTGTTACAAAATTGTAATTTCTTTATGGGACAATGTATATTTCTTACAGTTGGAGAGTAACAATATCAAATGAAGACCTGGTTGTTCTCCCAAGCCTTGAGGACAGGGTGATTGTGGAGCCCCCTTTTTTATTGTTTTGCTTGCTTTGTTTTGTTTTTATCCTGTTTGGATTACTCTGCTCTTCTGCCTGGTGTATTTTGTGTTTGCGTGTTTGTGTATTTCTAGTTTTGGTTTCTAACTTGCCCCAGGGTCATAGAGGAGTCATGCAGCCTATACAAGAAATAAGCAAAGAAATAAGCAAATTTAAAGATAAGCTAATGCAATGAAAACAAAGGTGACCTTTGTCCACCCCCACCCCCCATCGTGTGTCCCGTGGCATTGCCACTCAAAGGCCTAGAAAAAAATGTGTGTCCAACTTTATGGTATAAATGTACATCAGATGTCTGAATGTCCTCCAAATTCAAATGACAATGAGCTTGCCCAGAATCTTGGCTCAGTAGTTAGCCTAAGATATTTTGCTGCCGGAAAAAGAGCAGCATTTGAGCATATGTGCACAGATACTGTACATGTGTGTGTGCACACCAAAGCAAACCCTTTAGCTGTCTTGCTCCCCCATTCCAACACTCTTGGTTACCATCTTCATGATGGTGCTACCTTCCTTATTGCTTCAGTTGGGGGCACAGCCTGTCCTGACCAGAAGCTACCATCTGTCTGGGATTCATCCATTTGGTGGCTTTATCTTATTTATTTACAAAAGTTGCATTTTACCCTTTCAATGCATTTGCATTGCCCAGGGCTGCTTGCAACAATTAAGAACAAAATCAGTCCCGTAAGAGAGATAACACAACAGCGTAAAAACAAATGGAAACAGACCAGGCAGTAAAATAAAAGTACATCACAGAAAAACCATCTGCCTGTGAAGACACATGCTTTCTAGAACAGTTGGCTTAAAAAACAGAAAGAAGAAAAGGGGGAGGCCAAATGGATCTCATGGGGGTAAAGTATTCTATCATCTCAGCACCTCCTTCATTCTTGTCTCTTGGGCATAGATGACAGCTCCAGAATTTCTAATTTGGGGATGGTTTAGCTGCTGGCGGCAACAGGCTAGGATTCTAAGACTTTGGATAATTCCATGTTGATCATGTGCTGCACTACATCTGAGAAAATGGCCAGCATTCGTATGAAAGTTGTACATATTTCTCCTAACGCACAAAGTTTGGATGCATTATTCATTTCTGTATCCCCAAGTTATACACTTTTCCTAAAATATACTTTTCCTGACTTTGCACTCTAACACAGTAAGGTTTTGTGTGCACTTCTCCCTAAAGTGCGCATATTTTGAGCAAACTGTTGACCTATATGTATTCAAGAAGAAAAAGGGTTAAGTTGGACACATTTCCCCTCCTGGTGCTATGTGGCACCCTGGGGCCACACTCGAAGCTTCTTATGCATTCAAAACATTTTTTTGACATTGCCAATCACATCACACATTTTGGAAAAGACAAACGCCAGAGCCTAACATGTGGATCTGCACTTGCAGGATTGGGAAGTATGAAATTAAAAGATAAGAAAACATTTTTTTCCGCAATGAGCCTCATTTCCATTCTGGCACCAGATCAATCATGAGAAGCATTTGCTCCTTCTGGAAGTTTTATTGACAACTATTGATATGCACTGCAGATAGTTGTGAAAGATGTACTGTAGATATTTTGAAACAGAGGGAGAAAATGAGAATATGTTAATGTTGAATATAAGGAGAAAATGTAAATCTGCAGGTAAAAAGGTACAACTTTAGGGAAACGGTATACTCTGATTTTATCTTGATCAACAGAAAATGACCTTTGGTTATTACTCTAGAGGAAGTACCTTATTTATCAGTGTAATATCTTAAAAATCTGGACAAGCATCCTTTTGGCAGGCACTCTACTATGCAAAGAAGGGTCTCATTCAGCTAATCAAAGCCAATCTTGATATTTCCTTTTAAGCAAATGAATCATGAATTAAGGAGATAACATGAAAAGGAAGCATACTGGGTATCTTCAACTTTCAATTTATTTAATATGAAAGATGCTTACAGACAGAGGCAGGAACTCAAAGGACCAAGCGTGGTCTTTTATGCCCAAAGACTATCTTGCATTTCCTGCCATAACCTTTTGTTCTTTCCATAATCCTTTCTAACTAAGACAGGACTTGGGACTTTTACTGAGTCAGACCACAAGTATATCTAACTTTAGTTTTATCACACTAAAACCAAGTGTGGACGATCAGCAGCCTTATAGCCCTGTGAGTTCCAAAACCTAATTTTGGCATCTCCCTGCAAATATTGATGAGACTTTTCTTCCCTTCTCTGAGTGCCTGCTCTATAGGAAAAAGAAGAGATAGTCCTAAGAACAAGGGACTGAAGAGATGATGGTAGAAGAAGAAAGAGAGAAGCACCAAGAAATTAAAAAAAACTGGGTAGCTCACCCACTTTGGGCTTGGAGACTTGCTTCCGCTTTGTCCATCATTAAGATACAGCTCCCAACATCAAAAATTTTGCCCACTCCAGTTTAAACTAAGGGACATAGATGCTCCTGGCCTCTTTCTGAGTCTTCCCTGGCATTTATAGGGACTGCATCCAGAATCCTTTGCATGAAAAATACCTGCTGTCTCCTAAAAGGTGCGCAGGAGAAGTAGGTATTTTGGATACATTTTGCAATTGCTGGGTGCTGAAGGAAAAAAAGAATCCAGTCTTGAGTTACTACTGAAGCCATCACTTCATTAAGCCAATCAAAAGTTTATAAAATAGTTGCCAACTTTAAGTTTACAAGAACTTTTCCTTGGGCAAGAAGGTTAAACATCCAGAAGAATACAGTAAAGGGGAAGGGGAAGAAAATATGAGATGAATGTCTAAGCCATATGTGCAGGAGGCTGTATTCTTAGAAGGAAAAAAAAGAGAGTAATGTGGAAGCTGGAAGCTGGACCTTAACAGGTACAAACCTGCATAATTTGCACCAGGGACTGTCCCAAAGCTTTCTGGGAAGAAGAAACAAACAGATATAGACTCCAGCTGTTAAAGTAAAATCTGTTTGCATCCTTGGCGAGATGTGCAAGTCCCTTGATAGGAGAAAAAGAGAAGAGAGATCAATTAGGCAGTCTTTACATGAACAAAACTGGAGATACTTTGTAATTTAAACTAGGTTTTAAAAACCTGTGGGATGTTGTTTCCAGAATACAATTACAGCACAGATGGTATAAAACCCCACCTTGAACTGTATATCAACAAACATACTTTTGAATTCTGAAGATGGTTTTTAAAGCATTTGCCTTAAAAAAAAAAAAAAGCACTCTCCTTTTTTTTCCCCCCTCAAAAGAAAATGGTGGTGATGCTCTTAAAGCCCATTTCCTGTTTTACACTTCTGATATCTTGGGTAATCTTGAGTCAGGGCCCAATATAAGGAACACTGGAAATCACAGAGGGTAAGAGAAAGGAGCCTGTTGAGTAAATGATAGGTGAAGGGTCCTTTATGAATGTTATTGTACATGTTGGCTTGAGGTTGAGCTCCAGTTATTGGTACCCCGAAGCAGACAGAGAACTTCTATCAAATCCAATTTGCTCACCCTTTTCAGGACCTTCCTGCTATCAGAGTCTGGTGAGAGCCATACATAGGTGACTTAATGTAGCCAGCTTCAAAGGGCAATGCTCAGAATCAGATTCTTCTTTTCTGAATCTCAAATGGCAAACTGAGTCTTGATCTTTGGGGAGTAAATTAAATATTGGGAAGGCATATGATCACAACAGCTTGACTGAAATTAATGTTTCTTGCTTTGCTGGACATGACAAGAAGGAGCTAGAATCCCCCTCTATTGTACGCTCCAGATTTTATCACTGCCACTGTCATTAAAAAGAGCAACATTTCTGCTGAATAAAAAGGAAAATATAATTCAGGTGAGATTGTAAAGCATGTCTAGTTGATTTTGCTTCTGTAGACAGTTCTGACCTCCAGAAAAATGTAGAGGATCTTCTAAAATAGGGCCAACTGGCCAGAAAAAGACTCCCAAAAGAAAACCAAATGTTCAGCTAAATAGTTTCTGGCCAAAGCCAAGGAGGGATGGAATAAGGATGTGACTGGCATCATCTACAGAAGGAAGAAGAAAAGAGGATGCAGTGTTCCATCCTTCAAGCTATGTTGAACAACAGCTTCCACCATATTCATCTGCTGACAGAAGTTTACAGGAGTTCTAATTTGACCTACTGTGAGGGAAGTTCCTCATAACCTCTTGTCTCAGAGCTTAGTTATTTCCGGTCCCTAAGCAAACACCGTATTATTTAAAGAAGGAAATAAAATGCAACTGTGCAAATTCAGCATTCAAACTACAATGAAAGGAGAGGAGACTGTGAATGCACAGATAATGAGAACATTAGCCTGTCAAAGCACACAATGGGATAAAATGAAAAAAATAATAATAGTGTGAGAATTCTGTAGTATCAGAATCTGTTGCACATTATTTTCAGCAAGGATAGAGACAGAGATGGAGAGATAAGTATTATCGGGTGCATTGTCTGTATCCTTCCAGATAGATCATATATGGAAAGAAGCTTCATCTTTTAATAAAAAGAGCTTGGAAAAAGTTTGCATTTTTCTTTAAGACAAACTACGCAACATCTTTATCACTTCTTGAGTAGTTTTGCTTGCAATGCAAGGAGTAGAAAGATGTTGGGGGAAGGGGAGCGTCAAGGATGCCCACATCTTTGGATGCCCATCCATCCATCCATCCATCCATCCATCCATCCATCCATCCATCCTTTATCAAATTGGTATGCTGCCCAACTCCCAAGGACTCTGGGCAGCTTGCAACAACTAAAACAAGAGAAATACAATGATAACCAATACAAAATAAAAGATGGTGAAAACAACAAACCAGACAGGAATGGAGCCAGTGGAAGAACTTCACTCTCTCTCACTAAAGGTCTGGGTGAAAAGCCAGGTGTTCAAGACCCCTTTAAACAACAGCAGGGTGGGGCCCATGAGGGGGGCACTTTATTCCAGAGGTCAGGTGCTGCTACAGAGAAGGCACACTTCCAGGGTCCTGATGGGTGGCATTCTTTGATTGAAGGAACCTGGAGCATGTCAACCTACAAAATTGAACCAACTGGGCAGATTCTATAGGAGACAGGCAGTTCTTCAGGTAACCAGGCTCAGTCAAGTAACGGTCACTCTTCCTTTTGCAAAATTTGGTTGAAACTGCTCAAAAAATCAAAACTCAGAAGGAGCCTGGTAGCACCTTTTCAGAGCTTATGCTTTTCAATAAAATTTGTTAGCCTGAGATTTATTTATTTATTTATTTATTTATTTATTTATTTAATTATTTATTCCATTTCTATAGATGATTTTTGGTTACCATAAGCTAACACAGTGCTCCTCCTACATCATCAAAAAATCAAAGCAAGATGAAGGAAAAAAAGGGAAAACAACATTTCACCTGAACCTTGAAATGGAAGGTATTCCACAGTTGAACATCTGTTTATTGAGGCCCAATCTATTTTCAGCCAGGGACTTTTTGGGGGCAACAAAACTAGCTGCTTAGAATTATGCTGCAAGATATTGGCTGGATTTACATCTTCCACTTCCATTGGCTTAATCATAGCCTACTGAATAGATCAGAATTGGCTAGGTTCAGACAATAGGCCAACATCGTTATTAACCATATATTGACTGAGTTTATTGGGTGAATTAGGCCATGGTCTGGATTTAAGTTCACACATTGTACTAAGCCAGAATGTGGTTAATTTGATTTTGGATTGGCTTAACAAGTTGTTATTTGCAAAATCATGGTCTGTGGCTGAGCATTGTTACGAACCATCAAATTATGGTGTATTCAACAATCTGTGGTTAAGAAACCATGTCTTAGTGGGATGTGTGGGCTATGGATATGGATGGCAATTATAATTATTCTCAGAATGACCCACAATAACAAGAGGAGAAATTAATCCCAATCATGCAGCTTATCCTAACACACTCAAAGGCCATTCTAGGTGCTTTTAGCACACCAAGTAGAGTCGCTACTCTTTCAAGCAATGGATGCCTGCCCTTGAATAAAGTGATCAGAGTGACAAAGCTGGAGAAACGTGGGACTGATTTCCAGTGATTAAGGTTGTTTATGCAATTCTTGCTGCTGGCAATGAGCTGCAGGCACTAGTTTTGCTTGCCTAAATGCTAACATGCAACACATGTTTAACAAGTCAGTGGGACCCACTGAAGTTGCCAGGGCCGAGCTGGACCCCAGTCAATCCGTCTCTGCCCCTGTCAGGGGCATAGAAAGGTATAAACCCTATATACCAGATGCTAGAGTGAGTAGGAACTTGCCAGTATGAATGTTTCAAGCATAACTCATGACAAGAGCTGTTGTGTGAATGAAAATTCAGGAAATGCACCGCAAGCCCCATTCTAGCGAGAGGGTTTAAAGTATACTAATTGAACAGACTGACATTGCATTTGTTGATCCAGTAAATTGCTCTGGCCTGACACCAGGAATCATCTAATATAATGATAAAAGCTCTTTGAAAAGCTCAACCAATTCAGCTGACAAACTGGCAATTACTCCCACAGACTTGCCAATCCCCCCCCTTTTTTTAAATACAGCATTAGTTAAAACATTCCAACTATACCCAGATGGTGAAGGCTAACAGCATCCACCATCACATGCTGTAGATTGGATAGAATTTGAACTGGTCTGAAAAGCACGGGGAACATTTTAGAGCCACAACGTCATAATGTTGCCAGGAGTAATGGACCTTACCAGTTGACTGGGTATGTCCTTAAATCTGTCTTTAATTCACATCCCCCTCTCTTGTTATTTTTAAAATGCTGTACTCAGTGGTGTTTTCTACTCTGCCTGCGTTTAAAGCATCACTTGTAAGCTGTAAACAGCCAACAGCTTGCACCAAGGTGGAAGCATTGACAGCAGCTCAGATTGTAACAGAACACAATGAGTACACAAATGCAGGGGTGGCAACATTTGGTTGGGATTTCCTCTAGAACAGGAAATTGAATGCATTTCCTATTGTCCCATTTCTGAAGCCCAAGAGCTGCTGATTCATAGCAGTGCCTTGTTGGGTGTTTGAAATAAAAGAAGTGAAATAAGGAAATAAGCCAAAGTAATGATTTTGCCTTAAAATGACCCTCCCATTCTCCAGAATGTCCTCCATGAGCACTGAGCACTTTTGTCTCTGCATCCTCCAATGATGTCATCTTATTAACTCCCATGGACCTTGGATGTGTAACATGAATGAATAAATATTGGTGACATCTTTCCATGTTTTGGCACTGGAGAAAGTGTCCCCCCCCCCCCGCATCATATGGAAGGAACAGTTCTTATTTTCTTCTCAAAGGGAGCCATTTAGGGAGAAATTTTGTTCACAGATTTTTTTTTATCCATTCAATCGTGTCTGAGTCTCAGAAACTGCCTGGACTAGTCCCTGCAGTCTTCTTGGCAAGGGTTTTCAGAAGTGGTTTGCCATTGCCTGCTTCCTAGGGCTAAGAGAAAGTGACTGGCCCAAGGTCACCCAGCTGGCTTTGTGCCTAAGGCAGGACTAGAACTCTTGGTCTCCTGGTTTCCAGCTCGATACCTAAATCACTATACCAACCTGGCTCTCAAATGCTGTGGCAGATTTATCAACAGGCTAATTTGAGAGCTACATTTTATCTGATTCAGCCGGACATGGAGATGGAAGCAGATAAGTCCATTGAGCTGTTGGTCTGAAAAATAAGCCATGGAAATAATATTACTTTTTTAAAAATTACCTACATACATGAGATTTCATAGCAATCGTGACCTTTTTGATCACAGAAGTAGCATGCTGTAGTGCAGGCTTGCTTCTAAACTCTCTTTCTGTTTATCCTAAAATCAATGTTTCTTTGATTAAATGGAGCTTCTCACCCACCCATCTCTGTACCTCTTTGATTAAAGAGAGTGATAAAACAAGCTGGAGTCAAGTACCAGTCAAATAATTGAACAATCAAAGGGAGAAACAAAAGGCATTGTGTAATCTTGAGCCGTTTGCTGCATTAATCCTTGATGGCCCTCTGCCATGGCTAAGAAAGATCAAATTACGTTGAATGGGAAACTGGTTTGTATAAAGTTCTCTCAATGCTTTGTCAACAAAATGGAAAGTCTCTTCTTTGGAAGACATAACATTCTTACTGCAGATGCTTAGTTTCCTTGAATATTATAATATGAATCATCCGGCTTTCATTCTTCGACACATCAAATTTCCATAGTGCGGACCTTTTCACTGCAAATCCACCCATATTTAAATATAATTATCATTGTTTGTAGGCAACTTCCAGTGGCATGTATTTGCAGCTGCTTTTTTCATTATAATTTTTTTTTAAAAACAATATTTGGCCCTCTGCAAACTCCTTTGATGAGAATGCCCAAATTTTCTTTGTGTAGAATTATTTCCATACCTATACCTGGGTAGAAGCCAGTCTCGCTGCTCTTACCAGAACCTTTATATCACAGATACAGTTGGGAACTGAATCTAGAAAGAATGGAAAGACCCTGCTAATGGACTATGGTTCTCCCCAGATTTTACCCAGGTAGCTTTCCCATTGCAAGTTTTCGTGCAACATTCAACTGGTAGCAGACGACTATTTTTACTCCACTCAGAATTTCTCATGTTGGCAAGCCCTTTTGGATAAACAGGAATAAAAATGCAAATTTGTTCACATCAATTAAACTCATTACCTAATGAACCCCTGTCTGCTGTGCTTTTTAATTTCCTGGCTATTAAAAGAATGACTAAAGACTGGCATGAAGGAGAGACAAATGGATAGGGAAAAATACTTTGAAAGGTTTAAATGAAGCATTCTTATCTTTTAATTTTTTTTTAAAGCGTAATGGTAGGATTAAGACATAAATTCAAAAGAAAGAGAATGCCAGGCTGAAAGCAAGAATTTTTTTCTTTGCATGAAACTTTTCATAAGTGATAAACAGGCAGGTTAACCAATTCATTATTTCAATACACTTGTTTAAATGTCGCCATACTTTAATTAATTTTGAGCATCATGGAAATAACATGCCAAATATTGTTGCATGTGGGGAAACTTATATTTGCGAATGCTTGTGTGTTATGCAGCAATTAGTTCTCTGAATGCGCAATTGTATTAGACAACAAGGAAAAAACATGAAAAATGGGACATCTGAAAGTTCTCGCCTATCAATTCCCCTATAAATTGGGAAAATATCTGCCCCTCTGAAAGGATTATTATTTTTTCCCTCTTTCTCTAATCCAGGTAATAGGGATAAATAGCGGTTGAGAGAGTTTAAGAAGGGTGGACATATTTTGCAGGAATGAGAGATGGGCATAGTCCTGTTGTCAGTTTGGAAAACAGGACTGTTTGTCTACTGTCTCAAAAAGCAGAGGTGTGTAGTCCCTTTTAAACCATCTAAACCACTGAGCAAGGGCAGTGCTGCTTCACACAATACTCATAAGCCAAAATACGCCATGCTTATATGTGGAATATTGTGTGAATGCAAAAAGTGGGCTTCGTAAATTGGGTTTAGGGTTTGGTCTGGTATCTGAATGCAGCTCTTCCTGATTTACTTCGTAAATTGTGGTTGGGCCTTGATGTGACATGTTCCGCAAATTCAACTCATTATCTTTTCTTTTAACTTTTGAGTCAATTTTGACTCTGGGTGACTACATGGACATGCAGTTTTCTTAGCAACATTTTTCGGAAGTGGTTTGTTACTGCCTTCTTCCTAGAGATGAGAGACAGGGACTGGCCCAAAGTCACTTAGCTGGCTTCATGCCTAAGGCAGGACTAGAACTCTCGGTCCCCTGGTTTCTAGCCTGATGCCTTGAACCACTACACCAAAATGGCCCTCCCATCTTCTTCTACTGAACCACAATTACTAAGATCTTATTGGCCAAATGCTAGCATTTCTGGGAAGCAACTTACTTTTGGAATCCTTTTCCACACCATGAATAGTTTTATTAATCTTTAGAAAATATTACTTAGACCAGGGTTGTACAAACTTTTTCAGCCTGAAGGTCCCACCAGTTTTTTTAAGTGCATTATCCCAAAGGGTATGGGACCAGGACAAAGTAAAGCTTTGGAAAACTACACATGTCTCTCAGCTTAGCCAGTGCCATCAATGGGTGTGTATGGCATTATACTGAAGCCACAATCTGACACATTCCCTAGAATCCTCTATCATCTGGAGAGATAGTGTGACACAGTTAGGACTGCCTAGCCTCACAATTGCTATGACAAGTGTGGGGAAGCCTGATATAAAATCCCAGGCTGAAGCCTAAAGCTCTTATTCAGCTTCCTCTATTGGAGTTTTCCTTGAGCTTGCTGATGCCGTTTAGCAAAATAAATAATTTGAAGTAGGGGGGTTGCTTGCCTTTCACCATCTTGATGTAAATTACATGACCTGCAGTGGCCCTGTTTATCTGACATTCCTTGTCTCATCTGTTGTTGGAACTGATTTGAAATCTGGTAAAGATGACTATTTGAGAGTCTTCAGAAATAAAGCATTGACAATCTTGATATTTTTATGACAACATAATTAGACTTGGTGCTAGACTGTAAAAACTCAATTTGCAGAAAGCTGGCCAGACTGATTTAGGGCCAAATTCACAATTACAATTCATCTCTTAGTCCAAGTTCCATTGATTTCATTGTTCAGCTCAAAACCTTTAATGTGCCCTGTTCTACCTATGCTCCCAGTGATGTATTTCTTTTTCCTTACTGCAGATTACTTTCAGAATGAGCAAGATGTTTCTGTGCTCATTTTTATTTTTATTTTTATTTTTGGCCTTATGCTAACTTTGCTGTATTTGGGATGTGTGAATTAATGAAACTGACCTTGACATAGATGAGAGAGAACTTCCACACTATCCAGAGGCAACAGCAATTAAAGTGACCTCTATTGTCTTCATTCTCATTTTTCTCACAGAACTTGTTATTCAAGGTGTTGTAAGCAATTGTTCAGATCTACATGAAAGGCAGAACAGCACAATCACATGTGCATTACGCTGACAGTTCTCCCATTAGTGGCTGACATAACAGAAAGACCTTGAATAGTATGATGATGTGGTAAACTTTCATGGAAAAAGCAACACTTCTTGCTCAGTGGCTGGAACATGTGAAGGCTCTCTCAGATGGTGTTGGGAAGAGAACTTCCCCTGGTCTTTTCTTTCCCTACCAGGTTTCAACCAGTGTGTTGGGAGAGAATCAGCTTTAGACATTTTTTTCAAAGAAAAAAGTGTTATAGAAGTTCTCTTTGGTGGTGCTGTATCTATTGAGTTATAAACTAGCTGTGTGAAAGGCATATCTGTTTCTTATCGTGCAATCATCTCTCCAGTTGTCTGCTGCCTTTTTGCCTCCCATGTTCCCATTCAATCCAAAGGGAAGACATCATGAAGGACCTCCTCCTGTTGAGCATTTTCAATGGCAGTGCTAAATCCCCCACTCCCTCCCTATTTTTATCTCTTACCCTTCTGTGGGTAGTCTTAATAAACATTTCTTCCTATGTGAGCTCATGTGGAAAAGACACTGAACTATAAAAATGTTTTCAATATGTGTCCCACTTCCAAGAAAGTTAAAATCTGTGTAAGAGCCTATCTGTTTTAGCTGGAGGTGGTGCATCGTGGTATGTCCTTCTGTAGGATGTGGTATCCTCCAGATTTCTTGGGTTAACTTGCATCACATCTGCTTCCTGTCCTGATAGGCTGGGGTGTGTAGATTGCAGTTCTGCTCATCTGAAGGGCACCAGGCTGGAGCAAGGCTCATCCAAGGTTCTTACAATTTTAAAAGAACATCTGAAGATGTTTTAAATGATCTGGAGAGAATGTATGACCTGGCCCCTCTTCACAATGGTATCAGTGTAGTTTCCATGAAGGGTGATACTGGCATGGAAAGGCACCCTTACTAAATGTTGGATTTAGCTAGGCCAAATCAGCTGCATTTTGTTGATGCTCATTGCATTTAGAGCCAACTTTAAGAGTCACAACTGAAAATGCTATAAAGCTGTGGTCCATTTTTCCATAGTGGTCCTGTGTATTAAAGATGGTGATGCGGCAATGGAAGCCAAAGCAATTTATAACTAACTCAAGAGGATGCATCTTCCTCATCAGCAAAAAACAAAAAAAGTTGCTTTCTGAGTGAGATGGGTGGTGAATAAATTTGATATATAAATAAAGAAAATAAATGCATTGTTCAATTTTCAAGCACCTTCAAGCATATTTTTGATGGCTTCTTCTTCACGTCTAAGAAGTATTGAATGCCTGTTGAAATGGCAATATACATAAAGGTTTTTTAGTTGATGGATAGACAGGGTATGAGCAATGTATTCCAAAGAGGGCATCATGTTTCTGGTGCTCTTCTCATAGCCCATGACACACCATCACAAAAGTAAGGTGAAGAATACTCCAGAGCACAGCATTCTTTCCTTGCAATTCTCTTCTAGCATTTTGTCATTCCTTGCCAGGTGGTATATCCTTGTAGATCACGCTGAGACAAACTTATTTATGCCTTTGGGAAGATTTTGCTGTGGGCAATCCTGGTATGGGTGGTCTATATATAAAAAAGTTATTGACAGAAAGCTATTGATTTATGAGAAATCTGGCTTACTCTTGTCACTGAGGGGGCTGAGTGAAAAGATAGGAAGGATGGGGGCAAAACCATTGATAGAAAGCTTCTGAGGACATTAAAGGAGAAAGGGACAAACCAGCATTCTGGCGCGCACACACACAGACTCTCATTTGTGGAAGTTGGCTTAGGGGGTTGTTCCAGCCAGTATCCCTGATTTGCCTGCCCAAAAGGAGCTAGAGATTGCAACCCAAGAACCAACCCTGGCTCTCTAGTCAAGAAAGGATTCTGGGGCAAAGGTATGGGGGCCCTACCAAATGAAGAAAGGCTGGTTTATTCCCTTTTGCTGTAAACACAACAATATGTAGTGCTGTGAAAAAGGCCAACTTAGTTGTACCACAGGGCCCGTCTCCAGCATTACAATGAATAGTTCATGGAAGGAGCATCTGTCGTCTGCTTATCTACTCCTGTTGTCTCAGCATGTCGTGCTCCTCTGATTTCGCAGCAATGTTAGCTGAGTGTGAGGTATAAACAGCACTGATTTATTATGAGTTTTAGGAGTGCTGAAGGACCTTCCAGGGGTCTCTTAATCTTGCAGGGCCCCTACACTTTCTGCAACCCAGTTTGATCTCCCGAAAGAAAGGACAGCTAGTTGGGCATAGAGAGCTCCTTTGAACTTAGGAGAGTTGGCCAAACGTCTCCTTTCCCCCAGCCATTTCCAAAATGGAAAGTTTGTCACCCATGGAACAATTCTGCTTTCATCTCTTTCAGCCTGGGATGGTGGAATTAAAAATTCTGAGCTCACGGCTGTTGACTTTACACCTTCCAAAACCGATTCTAAAATTCTAGGCGAGCTGAGCAGACCTCCTCCAGCCAAGCTAAGTAATTTATTAATACATTAATTAATACTTTACCTGATATCTTGATCCACATCTCAGCGTTTCTACTTTGATCCCACTGTGAGATTTTGAACAGGCAGCTCCAGTCAGGAAGTGAATGCATGACAACGATGATTTTACGCAAAGGCACTCTCTTGTTCTAGATAGAAGCATTCTTCTTCCCCCGAATGGCTGTGCTTTATCAACACGTGTGTCTCAGCACATTTGTCACATTACAGAATGAGTTTGCTGTTCACTACAGATCTCCATGCACCCTCCTTTAAAAAAAAAGAAAATGCTAGAAATCATGTTGCCATGACAATGCGTTAAGTTTGTTGGATGAAGTTGTGACATGTCTTCACAATGCAGTGCGTTGGCAGGGTAGTTGTGAGCCCTTCCCTTCCCCCACATCTAGCAAACACTGCATTTCAACATGCTAGGTTTAACCCCCCACTCCACCCCAAATATCAAGGGAATCCCTGTGGCCAGCTCTAATGAGCCAAGAAAGTGGGGTGGGGGAGTGGGATGGGAAATTTGGCTTGTGGGAAGGTGTTAATTCTGGAACAGCTCAGTGCAATGGAACTTTTATCAGAAGGGAGAATAGTAGAAACTGTCTTTAGAGAGCATAGTGGAAAGCTTGGTGGCCCAACAGGAAGGCCTAATTCAGACAAAAATCCATAGCTTGCTGACATGCAATTCCTTCTCCCTGGAGAGTATTGTCATGAGTAAGGATGGCCAGCAGGGGGCTCCCATCCAGACTGTCAAGCGCATGCGTAGCACTGATGAATTGTTCAGCCATTCAAAGAGACTCAGATCGGGACCGCCTTAACCCTTGGGGGTTATACGTCTGGGTTTTCCCACGCTTCTTCAGTTTGTTAGGATTCCTGTTATGTACACGCAATAAAACATTAGAGAACAGTTCCCTGTCTCAGAGTGTTTCCTGGGAGTCAGGACAGTATGGTGCAGTTTCACAAAAGTGATCTTTTGCTTGTATTATACCTGCAGAAGTTCTGAACAGGGTCTGATAACTTAGGCCATAGTGCTAATGTGAGTAGGCTTTCCAAACTTATGGGAAAGTTCTCGTCTGCTGCCCCCTACTCCTGCGCATCTCTTTTTCCACCCTACTGTTGAAATCTGAGTTGGTGGTCTGGCAAGACATGTTCAAAACCATAAAATAAATTATTTACTGAGCTCGTATATGTCTGATGCTTCAGCTGCTGCAATCTATTTTGGCATGATTTTAAATTCAGTTGATTTGCCCTTGGAATTCAAACTGTCTTCTCCCAGTTTGGCCACCCTTTTCACTGAATATGAAGTTAAAGGTGGTGCTTAAATGAGCTGGAAGGGATGAAAAGGGCTGGTGCTAGAGATGGTGGTCTTTCCCAGAGCTTGAGTGATTCTAAACAATCATTTATGTTTTAATGGCCCTGTTTTATGCATGGAAGTTCTCTTCTTCTGTAAAAGAAGTTCTCTCTCCCCCTCTTTCCCAACTTATTCTCAAAGTGTGCAAGAATTCCTTCTTTTATTACTAGAGGTGGTGGTAGGCTTCTACCATGGCTGTCTTCAGTCACCAATCTTACCACTACGCTATTGCCTCCTTGATTGCCCATATTTTGCAGTCTGAAAAGCCTCCTAGGAAGACTTGTGATGTCTTGTCCTTAATGAAAGCACTGTAAGTCAGAGAGGGAACAGATTGCTGAGGAGAGAATTGTGAAATGAAAAGCAGGACATTTCCACATATCCCTTGGCCCCTTCCTACTTTTAAAAGTTCAAGAACATCATCTTGCCACCCATGAGAATGTTTGTGTCATTCCTCTGCCCTTTTAGAAGTCCTAGAAGAGAATTCTAGGCACCGTATGTGCAAATGTTAACTTTAGTGGATTCTGGACCATGCTGACCCAGTTGTTCTGGAGTTTGATCCAACAGTCCTTCCAGAAGAGAAGGACCTTGAGGTGTTCTAGATGCGAGGACACTTAGCCAATATGGTGGAACTGCTGTAGAGAGTGAGAAAGGGAAAGCCATTGGCTGTGTGGACTTCTGATGGCTAGTGACCACTAGCTAATGAACCTGACTTGCAAAGGAGAGCTGCTGGAGCAAATAGTTCAAGGTATGAAATATTGTCAGAAGCAAAAACTATCAGAAAGTATTTATCAATTGTTAGAAAAGTCAAGCTGTTACAAAGTGTGGCCAAAAAGAAGGGTTATACTCCATATTGGCTCAGTAGCTGGAACTCTGTATGCTTAAACAGGGTTCTGAAGCTAGATTTTCTAGAGTTAATCCTTCTTTCTTCCACAGTACTTTTTTTCTCTGTCACCTTTTGAGAGGAGTGGCCAGTAAGTTGTTTACTAGCAGAACAGATGGTAAACAACTCAGGTATTTCTATGTGCACCTGAGCACAGAGGCATGCAAATGTGTTTAAACTGACTGCAAGTTTTTAGAGCTAATGAGCCTTGGTGAGCTTAATTTAAATCAATAGTGAGTTTAGGAACAAGTAAACAAATTAGCACAGTAAATAAAAATAACAGCAGAGTAGCAGAAAAGTGACTGTGAGTGCTGAAAGGCAACCCAACACTTCTGAAATTGTGGGAAATCTGCCGAAGAAAAGTGTGCAAGTTATTCTTGATGAGATTCCAAGGTTGTTCAAAGGGCCTGATTTTCAAAGCTTGTTAAATCCAACTCAGTTCAATTCAGTACATATTTTTTTCTATTTTCAGCAGAACAACTAACAGATCAGTAAGTACCCAGTGAATTTTAAATGCTTATGGAGATAATTGGAGTGAACACAGATATTATATATGTGCTCATCCCAGGCAATAATTAAATAGTGTATGTTTAAATCATGATAAACTCCTGGGCTTATACATTCCGTTAACTCTCAATGCGGTTTGTTTAGTTTGGGTTTATCATGTTATATACACTCTCTCTCTTTGTGTGTGTGTGTGTCTCTTATATCTTATGATACATGCTCTGTGTGTATCATAAGATATAAGATATATCATAAACCATAGATTATGGCTTAGTATAATGTGTGAATCCAACTGTGGCTTATTTGATAAACTGTAATTAAGCAAACCATACTTGTTAGAATCATGCAGGGAGCCTTTCTCACCTGTTACATTCGTAGACTGATGTATGTGGATACATACATACGTAGTTATGCTTGTAAGTTATACGGTATGCTTATAAGCATGCCTAGTCATGCACACTCACAAACAGAGCACATCTTGCTTCTTAGTGAAAACCCACTGTCCCAGAGACTCTGTAGAACACCAGTAGACTTATTACTATAGATTTAAAACATCTTCTTATTACTATAGATTTAAAACATCTTCTTATTACTATAGATTTAAACAAGAACATTAGTTGGATTTTGGAGTACAGCTGAATTTATGAAGCTCACATATCTAGACTTTGGTAGCCCAAGTCTGTCAACTTCAGATCAATATATATCATACCCCAATCTATCCTATTACTTCTAGATGATCATGCAACTTTTCTCATGTGATGATATTACATGAATTTGCATGATTATTTACATGAGGAGGACTTTTCCCCCAAGGAGAATACAATTCCAGCATTACACAAAAATGTATACTTAATTGGTGGAGAAAAAGCAGCTTAATCTTTGATGGAACATAACCTATGAAAATACTCTAAACAATGAATGAAAGGAAGGAAACCATAGAATATATTTCCAGCGTACAATGAAAAATTTGCCAGTGAACAAAACCTTGATTTTTCAGAGTTTTAACTTCCTTGCTTTTCAATCCTAATCATTTTTGCTATGGGTCATTCCTTCTTCAAAGCATGTCCAAGAATAAATATTTGACAGAACTTGTGCCAAATCACTGTCAGTCAACTAAGGGTGATCTGTCCCCATATCTCCCTTTGCAGTTATAGGTTTCTGTCTCATGGTCTTTCTACAAAACCAAAGAAAGGGTATGAACCCCCACATTTGGGGCCTATTGGGATTTTCTTACCAAGGATAACTTAGGGGTGTGTGTGTGCGCGTGTGCACGCACCTTCAAGTCAGTTTTGACACTTAGCAACTGCCTGGACTGGTTTATTTCTTCTTTTTCAGAAGTGGTTTGCCATTGCTTCCTTCCTGGGGCTGGGAGACAGTGACTGGCCCTAGGTCACCCAGCTGGCTGTGTTCCTAAGGCAGAACTAGAACTCACTGTTTCCTGGTTTCTAGGCTGAAATTTTTACCACTATCCCAAACTGGCTCTCAACTTAGGCACAGGAATAATTTTAAATTCTTTGTATTGGTTCTGGTTCAGAGTTTCCTTTTGATGCCTAAAAATTAAATGAAATTTCCCCAGGATACTTAACTGTGATAGCTGAGAGAAATAGGGAGCTGAAATCATGAATTTGCTCAAGTATTTATTTATATATTTGCCTATGTGTTGTACCACTGCCATTAAAAGTGAACCTTGGATAGTGTCCATAAAATTGTAAACAGTAAAATTATACAGTGGCCTTAAAATCAGGAAAAAGTCAACTTATGTTGCCCTATAGGTAAAGGTAAAGATTTCCCTTGACGTAAAGTCCAGTCGTGTCCAACTCTAGGGGGCGGTGCTCATCTCCGTTTCTAAGCCTTGGAGCCGGCGTTGTCATAGACACTTCCGGGTCATGTGGCCAGCATGACGACTCGGAACGCCGTTACCTTCCCGCCGAAGCGGTACCTATTGATCTACTCACATTGGCATGTTTTCGAACTGCTAGGTGAGCAGGAGCTGGGATTAACAACGGGAGCTCACCCCGCCGCGCAGTTTCGAACCACCGACCTTCCGATCGACAGCTCAGCGGTTTAACCCGCAGCGCCACCGCATCCCTATGTTGCCCTATAGTTAATTTTAAAATTGTATTTTATTCTTTGTAATTCCTGGACAAAATGGGACATTTTACATGCATGGCATAAAATAAAAATATTACATTGGCATGCATTATGGTTCTTTTGTGGTATTTATGTTTTTGCTGGAACAAAGGATTCAATCAATTTAAAGCATCAGGAATCTGTAAGCCTTTCATAGATGTACAAGTAGCTACAGCTATTATCAACTTGTATGCAGAATACATCATGCGACAAGCTGGGCTTGAGGAATCCAAGGCTGGAGTTAAAATCTCTGGAAGAAACATTAACAATCTCAGATATGCAGATGATACCTCTTTGATGGCTGAAAGCGAAGAGGAACTGAGGAGCCTTATGATGAAGGTGAAGGAAGAAAGTGCAAAAGCTGGCTTGCAGCTAAACCTCAAAAAAACTAAGATTATGGCAACCAGCTTGATTGATAACTGGCAAATAGAGGGAGAAAATGTAGAAGCAGTGAAAGACTTTGTATTCCTAGGTGCGAAGATTACCGCAGATGCTGACTGCAGTCAGGAAATCAGAAGACGCTTAATCCTTGGGAGAAGAGCAACGATAAATCTCAGTAAAATAGTTAAGAGCAGAGACATCACACTGACAACAAAGGTCCGCATAGTTAAAGCAATGGTGTTCCCCGTAGTAACATATGGCTGCGAGAGCTGGACCATAAGGAAGGCTGAGAGAAGGAAGATCGATGCTTTTGAACTGTGGTGTTGGAGGAAAATTCTGAGAGTGCCTTGGACTGCAAGAAGATCAAACCAGTCCATCCTCCAGGAAATAGAGCCAGACTGCTCACTTGAGGGAATGATATTAAAGGCAAAACTGAAATACTTTGGCCACATAATGAGAAGACAGGACACCCTGGAGAAGGTGGTGATGCTAGGGAGAGTGGAAGGCAAAAGGAAGAGGGGCCGACCAAGGGCAAGATGGATGGATGATATTCTAGAGGTGACGGACCCATCCCTGGGGGAGCTGGGGGTGTTGACGACTGACAGGAAGCTCTGGCGTGGGCCGGTCCACGAAGTCACGAAGAGTCGGAAGCGACTAAACAAATAAACAACAACACAGCTATTAAGTGGGGGAGCTGGAATTTTAAACCAGGGTTGTAGAAGATATAGTGGGTAACTTAGATGAGTAAAAGTACAGAATGGGTTGCTGAAAGAAATGGTGAAAAAATTATTTCTCATAAAGCTGGGCTTAAAAATATATATGAAGGTTTCATATAACTGGGTGGGAAATGGATAGAGTGATGTTAATACATTTGTAATGCAAATGTTAAAAATATATCAATAAGGCTGAGTGTGACTGTGCTATGCTTTTCTTTTGATTTGTGTTGATGCATCCCTCACTTAGGAATGATGTTTTGCTTACAAATTGCTTGGTCACTTTTCTCAGCAATTTTGGATTAGCAATGAAGAATCGTCAGCAAGAGCACTAAAAACTTGCTGTGCGTGGGAATGCACAGATATGTCATATAAATAAGTCCCTTGACTTGGAAGAAGTACTTGTTGCTATGGTGTAGGTGTGCAGTTGGATCCAGGGTGAGCAGTGGCAACAGGTGAAGGAGGAGGTAAGCCTTTCAGAGGTGGCCTCTTTCCTTGGTATCGATTCAAAATGCAAATAAATTGAGAGCCAGTTTGGTCTAGTGGTTAAGGTGCCGGGCTAGAAACCAGGAGTCTGTGAGTTCTAGTCCTGCCTTAAGCATGAAAGCCAGCTGGGTGACCTTGGGCCAGTCCCTCTCTCTCAGCCCAAGAGCCAATCAGGCGTGGTATGAGAGTTCTAGTCCCGCCTCAGGCACGAAAGCCGGCTGGGTGACCCTGGGCCAGTCCCTCTCTTTCTCAGCCCAAGAGCCAATCAGGCGTGGTAGGAGAGTTCCAGTCCTGCCTTAGGCATGAAAGCCGGCTGGCTGACCTTGGGCCAGTCCCTCTCTCTCAGCCCAACTCACCTCACAGGGTTGCTGTTGTGGGGAAAACAGGAGGAGGAGTGAGTATTAGGTATGTTCGCCACCTTGAGTTATTTATAAAAAATAATAAAGGCGGGATAGTAAATAAATAAATACAGTTATAATGGGAATTTTCTTATCTATAGGTGTAATGGGTAGAAGGAAAAACATTAAGGAACAGGAGGAAGAGCCAGAACTAAGACAACAGTCAGATAAAAGAAATCTGGGTGTGGACCAGAAGTGTAACCTGAGAAAGCGTCTCAGATGTGCAGATCAAGGGAGGGAGCAAGGAGGTGTAGTCAGACTTGCAGGATTCTGTTTCTGTAACCTTATAATAAAAGTAGCATTAGCATTCATAACTTTGGTTTCTTAATCTGGTCTACCCTGAAGAGCTAACATCAGGCAAGGAGACATTTTTTCTTGGTTGAAGAAGGTTATTAACCCTATCTTCCAAGTAGAGTGTCCTCTCTCTCTCTCTCCCTCTCTGTAATGTGGCCTTCCAGATGTTGCTGCACTTTGATTTCCAGCAGTCTTAGTCATGGATTCTGGAAGTTGTAATTAAAACTAAGTCATGGATTCTGGAAGTTGTAATTCACCAGCATCTGGAAGGTCTTTAGTTCTAAAGACTGAAGAAATAATAGGGATCAAATATACTGTATATCAATCACAGAGGGTGATTTTTCTGAAGGAGGTTCCTCAAGGAATATTGGGATTTATAGTAGAATGTACAGCATGCGCCATTCTGAGATGGAATGTTCTGGGCAACATAGGAACTGGACCACTTCCAGAAAGATCTGAGCATAATGGTCCAGGAAGAAAAAATAGTTACTTAGTTCCCAAGAATGTTCAGATTTTGGACCAGTAGGTTTTGTGCCTCCCTAACTGGGTCCACAAAGCCCAGCCTCCTGGCCACCATGGAAATTCGAAAAACAAACTAAAAATGTATTGCATAATAAATTGGTTGCTCTTTCATGACAATTACAATTATCTTCCTGCACAGTTGTCTGATTCTGTCTCAAGATAGGGCTGGCCAAGGCTAGCATGAATGATCCATATCTGCCTCTGCAGTTAGCAGTCAAAGTCAGATTTGGATCTTTCACAGATAGGAAGGTTTTGGGAAGAGGCAGCATTTTATCCGATGTTATTCAGACACACCTATAAAATCTTAATGGAATATTGGACTTCCTGTTGCTCTCAGGCGTTTGTTTCGTACACATAAACAAAATGTGCCATCTGTCAAAAGGATGATAAAGTAGGGCTGGAACATTTTGTTCCTGTTGCAAAAGCTACTTTTGGCGCAGAGGAAGAGTTTGTTTGCATTGTAATCCCAAATGTCTGGGTGAGATACAAACCATTTTTTGTTGTTTATTCGTTTAGTCGCTTCCGACTCTTCGTGACTTCATGGACCAGCCCACGCCAGAGCTTCCTGTCGGTCGTCAACACCCCCAGCTCCCCCAGGGACGAGTCCGTCACCTCTACAAACCATAGAGAGGGCATAAAATTTATTCATTTATTTTTCAAGTTTCTATCACTGCCCATCTCTCCCGAAAAGGGGACTCTGGGCGGTTTACAATAAAATCACAATTAAAACATATAAATTACAATATAAATAGATCAGTAAAAAATAAAATAAATATAAAATATAAAATCCACACAGCGCAGATCTTGTTTGTTGGGGAGAGATCTATGATACCAGCCACCCCCAAGATGAACTGGTGCCCCTCCCACCCCAAGCGAGGCGGCAGAACCAAGTTTTTAAGTTCTTCCGGAAGTCCAGGAGTGAATGGACCTGTCTCACCTCCGGGGGCAGAATATTCCAGAGGGTGGGTGCAACTGCAGAGAAGGCCCACCTCCTGGACCCTGCCAGGTGGAATTTGCTTACTGGCAGGGTCCATAGCATGCCCTCTCTGCATGACCGGGTGGAGCGGGTCGATGTTAGGGGCATGAAGCGGTTCCTCAGGTAACCTGGCCCCATGCCATGTAGGGCTTTAAAGGTGATAGCCAACACCTTGAATTGGACCTGGAAGCAAACTGGTACCCAATGCAGCTCACACAGCAGTGGTGTCACATGTGCCGATCTTGGGGCACCAATAACTGCTTGCATGGCCGCATTCTGGACTAGTTGAAGCTTCCGGATACTCTTCAAGGGTAGCCCCATGTACAGCGCATTGCAATAGTCTATGTGGGAGATGACCTGGCCATGAGTGACTGTTCGGAGGGCCTCTCGAAAAAAAAATCTTCTTTTAATCACAGATGATATGACTTACAAGTAGCATTTTCAGAAGGTACATCTTCAATCTTTATGAACTGCATCTTCAATGCAGAGAATGGCCTCAGTTGCATTATTTTACTCTTATAAAATAACATCCATGAAGCCAATCTGTCCTGTTAAACATCAGGTTTTTAAGAATCAAATGATTTGTGTTTTTTGAGATTCTGAACAATCAGCACCTAGAATACAATATTTTCTTTGGTTTTCCAGGGGAAGAGAAGTCTGATGTTATAAGCCAGCTCCCTGAAACCTGTTTTTTTTTTTAATATCAAAATGTTTGTGGCTCAAGGATGAAGGAAGCATGATAGAAGAAATTACTTTGCTAACTCATTTCACTAATAAAGAAAAAATTAATATGGAAAAGGGTGTGCACATGTATTCCGATGTACATTTTCAAAGATACAGTATAATGCATTGTCTTAGCACATTTGTTTGCAATAAACAAAACAAAATATGAAAGTTTTAAAAATATGCCTCAAACATCAAGCTGAATGTGCTTTTAAAAAGAAAATGTGTTTTTTTAAATGTGCTTTTTTAAAGAAAAGGAAAATCTCAAATGAACTGGGAATAAACAGACAAAATTTTGAATGGAAAAAAAGTGAGATAATCTGTTTTGGACAATAAGGAGGAGCCCAAATTGATAGAGAATGCCTTTTTTCTTTCTTTTTTTGCATACCAGGCAAGTATCTGCTGGTGTGATTTTATTTATATTTGGTAGTGAATTGGCCAAATCCACAAAGAGAGACATCCCACTGGGTATCACAGCTTGTTACAAAGCAGTTTCAACCATAAGTATTTGGTTACCTGGATGTGATTTTTTTAACACATTGCATTAAACCATTATAAAAAGTTTTCATAAATAGCTTTCAGAACCTAACAAAACCTAATTTATGTTCCATTCAGAGTTATCAAACCTGGCATTCAGTTCCTTGTGGAGTTTTAATGGGGTGCAAAGCAGTATCTAAGAGAACCAGTTTGGTGTAGTGGTTAAGGCACCCGGTTAGAAGCCAGGAGACCGTGTGTTCTAGTCCCACCTTAAGCACAAAACCAGCTGGCGTGACCTTGGGCCAGTTCCTCTCTCTCAGCCCTAGGAAGGAGGAGGCAAGGGCAAACTTGGAGAGACTTCAGTGTTGACGCACTTCCATGTACACAGACCTCGCATTTAAAAACACCTTCAAATCTATGTTGGTGAAGGTAGGAAAAAAATAAGCTCAAGAACTGTATATTCACAAAAGGAGATACTAGGTGATTTTTGTATTTCTTTGGTGTTTGCATTGCAACTTTGGAAACGTTATTCCTTCACTCTGCAGACCATGGCAAGTATATATATATATATTTAAAAATAATTGAAATAAATTACTGATTCTTGATTCCATCTCGGCTGAGCTACAGTGTGGTCTTGTTAATTAATGTTATTCTGTGTTTTTAATTGGTTTATAGACCTTTTATTTGTATATTTTTTTTGTGTGTGTACAATTTTTAATTGTATATTGCTTATTGCATAACTTAACTTGTGAACTGCCAAGAGTGCTCTAGGATTGCAGCAGACTATAAATTTGATAAACAAATAAATAAAATGTTGGACAAAGCTTTTGGACTAAAATTCTTTGCCTTTGGGGCATGTCTGTGAACAGCACAAGCTATGACTTGACTTTGGATTAAACCCAGTTGAGTGAAAGCACATGAGTGCTTTAACATCAAGAAGCCTGGCAAGATTTTCAGAAGTGGTCTGCCATTGCCTTCTTCCTAGGGCTGAGAGAGAGGGACTGGCCCAAGGTCACCCATCTGGCTTTGTGCCTAAGGCAGAAATGCCATTAGACTATTCATAGTTTAGCCTGTTGTATGAACCCTTTAAAGCTTATAACCATGTGTCATGGCTTAGTGTGTTGTATGGATTCAGTCAGTTGTGCTTTATTCAATGACCTGGTTAAGCAAACCATAGCTTGTCATGTTGTGAGAAGACAGGCACAATCTGAACTCATGGAAGGGTGGCAAATCTGGTAAAACCATCCTATAGAAGACTAAGCTGTGTGAAAGGGTATTTAATGTTTATTGTCCATGTTGTAAAGGTGAGAATT